>NW_008669968.1:58913-67656 GCF_000695815.1 Acanthisitta chloris | reverse complement strand
AGCAGGACTTGGAGCAGTCCAGAAAACCCAAGTCTTTTCAATAAGACTGGACACTAAGACAAGTTAACACACAACTCAGTAATACAGCAGAGAGGGAAAAGTCATGGTACGTTCCTTACAGGAAAAAAGAGGGCAGAATCCATTGCAAGGCCAGAAAGGATCCCAAAGACAGTAGTCAAGGATTGAAAGTTCATTATATATGCTACAAGAAGTAACCTCTGTTCACATGAGAAGTCCAGAAGCACTGATGAAGAAAACTGAGAAAACATACACAAAAACTACTTCTGGTTCCTTCAGTGTGAGATACCATCTACAAAACTGAGGACAATGTGGTTCTGATGGCTTCCAGATAAATAGGACAACCATCCTTCTACAGCTTTATCAGACTTGACTCTTAGACATAGCAGAACAAAAGCAAAGGGCCTGGAGGTTGCAATATTATACAACAGCAATTTTCATGCCAGCTATTATGAAAGTAAATAAGGGCCATATTGAGAATAGATTATTTAATAATTCAGAAAGCAATGCCAGAAGAGCAAGTAATTAAACAAGAATTTAGAAATGCTTGTTTATTAAAGAAAGGGAATGCAATAGGATTACTGAAAGTTGGTGCAAGCATTCGAGTAACTAGGAGTGCTGAAATACTCAACATTTTATCTTGGAGGGAATGTGGAAGCAGACAAGTAAAATGCCCTTCATTGTTATGTGTGGAGTGTAATCAGAACACAGAATGTAAAAGATAGAATATATCTGCATCTTTTTCAGAGAAATAAAATTTCACAGAGTATAGAGTATGTGTTTAGAGAAAAAATACTTAGTGAAATTTAAAAACATAATTCTAAAACTAAGAATATGCAGTAAAGCTGCTGTACATTGGGGAATTTAGTCTAGACTAGGAAATAACAACAAAACAAGACAGAAGTCTCATGATATCACTATAAAAAAAAAGAACAAATCACAGTTTAGAAAGAGATAATGAACTACTTTGGAAACACACACTATTACACCACCATAAAAAAACCCACTTCTGTAGTAGTTTTTATGTAGCAAATAGACTGTTCAACTATCTAACCAAAAATCAGGGACTCAGCATCTGAATACCTTATTACAGGTGGACAATGTATAGTACTCATTAGTATTTCTTGCATTCATACACGTTTCAAACACATTCATTCCTCAGGAAGGGCACACTTACTAAAACAGTTCTGAGCAGAATTCATTGAGAGGGTAATTCAAACAAACATGAACAAGAATTAAATATTGCTTAAGAAAATGTTATCAGTGCCAACAGAGCTATGATTTATAATTACAAAAGGAAGTGCCTTTATGTAAAATCCTCCTCGATTAGTCAGAATGAAAGCAACAGTAACATTTACACATTTTATAGTCTCTCCATCCATGATAGATGAAATATTTTTTATTCCAACACTAACTAGGAAAGGTGTTACATGGATATTGCTGGAGTTAAGATAAATGGGCATTTCTAAAGAATGAGTCATCTCATCCATAAATAGATGTCTAAAACAGGTGAGATGAATTGCAGCCTGGAAGAGCCTCTCTGATTTCTCCATTAACTATAAATGGAGCTTAGATGACTCTCAGATACAGACAGACAGTTGAACTGTAGCTTTATTCCAGGCCTCTAAATCTAACCCTGTCTCAAAATGGTGATCCAGTACCACTGGCATCCACTGAAAATTAGAGGCCCCAAAGGTCCCTTAATCCCTTCACAAAAAAGTTCTCAGGGCAAAGTCAGAGAAGTGGGCTGCCTTTCTGAATCCTTTCTCAACCTGACCACCCAACCACCGAGGGAGAACATACAGATTCTTCTTCTACTTCTTGGCTGGTAGAGGAGGTTTGTACAAACTATGGGTTTTGTGAAAAACTTGGAAGTCTATCTGTCTGGGACTTTTTCCTTCAGAAAACCAGGGCCAAGTTAGAAGTTTTACCATGAACTCAGTTGCTGTACCAAAGCTACAGCTGTTTACTAATGGTTTAATTACATCAGACTCAGGGGACTATGCCAACATTTATGAAAACCTCTGTATCCAGGAGTAAGTGTTGCTATCAGCTGAAAACTATGAATCCAAGCCTCAGTGGGAAACTAAAAAGAAACATTTTCTTAATAAAAAAGTCGGATGACATTTTGATGAAAGGGAGATTATAGAACCTGTGAGAATACAGACAATAAGAAATTATTAAAACATTGTTTCAATAATCCTCCAAAATAGAAATCCACATTCCTCAGACTTCCTAAATGTGGAAAGGTCACCAATATCAAGCTCAGATTTAATGCTGTTCTATGCCTGAACTATGGGAATACTTGCCTTCGTTGCAACACATCAGAGTATTTGGGCTTTAGGCTTTTTAGGAGTGGAGGGATAGGTCTGCTTAAAATTTGAGAACACTTTCATAAATCTTTTCATTAACTTACTGTCAACATGGTAATGCTCAAAAACTTTTGTTTAGATCAACACTGTAAAAAAACCAACTCTGGTTTAAAAACCATAAGTCTATATGTTTTCTTTCAGATGAAAAGCAGAAAACAGACACCACTTCGGGGATCTAAGGTCATCGCATCACACCAAATAATAATGGTATTATAGACATGAATATTTTACCATATGAACCATGTTTCAGCCCATGTTCCTTCCTTCTGGAAAAACATAGAGGTTACCTTCTATCTCTTCTGACCCAAATAGGTTTTCCTACATTAGAGAACTAAATTAGATGCTAACTGGAGTGATACTACTGAACACAGACAGGTAATAAAGAGATTATAAAAGTAATTTTCCCTCTTCCTCTCCACTGAGTATCATTTTTATCCAAGGAACTTTCTTTACTTGTGTGTAAAATTGAGCCACCCTTTTCTGTTTTCTTGAGACTGGAATTTTGTAACACTGTACTAATGACTGTAACTTTAATCCATTTGGAAACTAAAATTAGGAGAAATTAAATTGAAGATACATGACACTAAATTAGTAATGCATTTCTTATAGTGTTATGTATTGAAACTTCATACTAAAGTTTGATTTGCAAAAATAACTTTTTAGAGTCTTTAAAGCAGGAATAATTACTCACTGATTAACTTCCTTCTGCCTCAGATGCTCCCTAATACCATTCCTGTGATCACTGGGATTATTATATCAGGAAACAACTGGTTTACAAACCCAAAGGCCCACCTGCTGCACATGTAAGCACTGCTGATGTGATCATTCTGTCAAAATGCTTCAGCATCAGCTCTCTGCACAGACAAAGAGAAGCACAATTATTTATTTATTTGTTGCATCCTCTCTTTGTGGGATGTAGCAAATCAGCAGCAGCTCAGACCTTCCAAAGCAGGAGTGTGAATCTGGATATAATAGGGTCTGCACTCATCCATCTGTACTGGAGGAACTGAGTTATGAAACCTTGAACAACTGAGATACTGCCAGTGTTACAGGAAAATCTCTGTTCTTTCCACCACAATCTAGTAGAAGGTTGAAATTCAAAGTCTTAGTAGTGGTAGTCTTCACAATGGGAACCCTGTCCTCCCTTTGGATCTCCTCAAAGTACTCCAGATTTCAGATAATATACATACTATCTTACAGGCTAGCTGAAAGGCTACGTAACATAGGATATGTGTGGAAAAACATCATTCACAGATACCAACCATGATTTTATCTACTGAAAGTACTTCTGCAAATTCCATCTGTAAATCCCAACTGGTACGCAAGTCTGTTAACTTAGCTGTTACTACATTCTGATCTACATATTTTATATAACTTTGTACAGTGAGGTATAAAATTCCTGAGAAGAATACTTGCTAAATTCCATTTTATTGTCATTTCATGCTGCAAGAAGGTTCTAACATCCAAAACCAACTAATGTTTTTCTATTTGGGAAATTTATTATTCAGTGTAGTAACCTCTGACAAAGTGTTCCTTCAGCATATAGTGTTGAGAACGTTCCCAGAGCCTCCTATTGTATCAATTCAATTAACACCCTTCCTTATGTCTTTTGAAGACATCTTATAATAAAAACATAATGCTACAATTTAAACTTTTGTAGGGTGCAGCTGGTCCAGCCTACAACTGCATGAAAAATAAATCCTCTAGGAAATATTTTCACCAGTTATAGAACAGACAACTTTGAGCCAGAATGCCTTAAGAATGAGTCCTTGATGTCACCAAACAAACACACATGACGGAGCATGCTGTCTCACTTGAAATGAATATACTTCCTTGAAGACAGGTCTTAGCTAAAACCATGGACCTAAGAAATTTAACCTGCTTACCAGGGTACCCTATCAAACAGATTCTACTGGCTAAAGATGAAGTTCCTGATCAGGACAGCACAAGAATATGCAAAAAACTATTAAACAATCAACAACTATTTTTAATAAAGAAACAGAACAGGACAACAGCTTCAAACTCTTCTGTTTCTTAAAGCAGTACCTTCACATAAAAGATTTTCTATGGCAGAGCTTGTTCAATACAGGGGTTTTTAATCACCTCCTTGAGGAAGAGGCATTAACCTTAAGAACACTGAAGCACTGACTTCTGTAAATGCTATTCTAGTAAGAGGAAACAGCAGCCATGTAGGAGCTGTACAGTGGCATGCACCCACATATTAATTGTTGTAGAAAGCCTCACTTGAGTCTATCCATCAGTGAACACTTCCTGAAGAAATGTCTGTTTCCAAACAAACAAAGAAGAGAGGTGATCCCAGAAAATGTCAGAAATGCTCAACAAGTGGAAGTGGATCATGGCATAATTAATGGTAGCTAACATTTAGTTAGCATGATAATGCCACTCATCATCTCAGGAAAAAAAGGCTTAAACTAAAAATAAAGCCAGCAAACTCAAAACTAATAAAAGACACCCAGGCATAAAATTTCAGCTACTTAAATGTATTTTGAAAAGGTGCCGTGCACTTCACACAAAATCAAATTGTGATTTCTGGGATGTACACGAGTTGTCCCCATCCCTTATATGCAGCAGCAAGTTGAAGTTCAAGGCTGCTTAAAAAGGTGTGAGTGAAGTTGCTAAAAGTCTGTAACAGAAAAAAATAAGTGATGTTTAAATGGCACTCTCAGGCATAAGGTGAACTACAGTGATTGCTATTACCTGGGGAGATGAAAGTTATATATAGGCTAAACTATTACTTTTGTTTCTAATCTTTTTTTCAGTCTCCCCCTTCTTCCCCTAGAAACTGATAATGACACATTACTATTATATGATTGATTTTTCCAAATTCACCATGACAGATATGATTGTCCTCTGCTAAAGGCTTTGGAGAGCAACCACTTCTGGTAAAAGTCCCCAAAAACTTAAAAATCTATAGAACCCATAATCATATTCTTCTTTGCAAAGCAGGAATTTAGATAAGCAAGCTAGTTAATAGCTCGGTTAACCCAGCCAATTGATTTAATCAAGTTAATATATGCCATGCTAACTTTAAATTACAATCACTTTTTAATCTAAGTTAAAGTAAGGTAAAGGAAGATAAAGTAGGGTCTCTATTAGAGCACATTCATCCTATTTCCTAGGACTACTAGATGATTAAGCCTTATTTTGAAATTTGGGGATTATCTATTGGTTCTTCAAGTTTAAAGGAAATGCAGAAACTATACTAACATCTTTTTTAATATTGAAAAAAAACCTCAGAGCAACATTTCCTGCAATGGCGTATGACTGTTATTTCACACTTAATTTACTTCAGAATTCTCAGAAGGATGCCATATGGTGGTGTTAATTTACTGTACTTGAGTGTCTTAGTTTGATTCACATACTTCCTCCACTGAGATTTCAATTGTCAGCTGAAGCTGTACTGCAGTTACCTGTGAAAGTCCTTCTAGAAAAGAGGTTTTCCCCTGGCTCTTGTACATATAATTTTGAACCCTTTAATGCCTTTGTTAAGTGCCCTTGCTCTTTCTCTTCTTCTTTGACAGACTTGTATGTTCTGAGATTTCTTCCTCTTAGTATCTTTTCCTGAAATTTCTTAAATCACAATAATTCTTAGTATATCTTGTATCAAGTCCTTTATAAATAAATTCTGCACATTATTTTATGTTATTATGAATGGGATTCTGAATAGACATTGTGCTTCATCTTGGCACATTGTCTTAGGCAGCCTTACGCTGGTTGCACTCATTCTTACAGTAACAGAGTTAAAAAAACGATCTTTTCATTTCATTGGTTTCACATTCTCTTTTCCTGTAGACAAATCCTCCAGGATCACATTAATACAAGCTATTTGGTTTAAAAAAGTAAAGCCAATTTTATCCATGACTGGAAAATCATATAAAAATATAAGCAGTTTATCAATACTGTCTGAGAGGAAGTCCCTATTTTAGTGTGGAAACCAGAAGACAAAATCTTCTAGGTTACTTGAGAATTGCTTGAAGTGTTTTATGCTACAAATTGAAGAAGCAGTTTTAATCTATGTTTATGAGCAACTTGTGGGCAACTTCAGGTGGTAAAAATTGTGTCTGTTAAGGACTGGTGGTCATCTCCTTGACCGTGTGTGCTAATACTTTCTATTGTTGCTACCGTTTTCATTTTAGCATTATGGATTATGTCTGGAATTCACAGAACACATGGAAGCAGACTTTAGCCTTCTGTATCCCCACAAGAACTAACAATCTGGCATGAAAAAACATTCTGTACCTTTATAAGCATATGTGATGCTTTATTTTATCTCTCTTAGGGAGGAGAGAAGACACGTAATGTTATTAATTATTTGACTTGGAATTGAACAATCTCCTTAAAAATAACCTCTATCTATTTCTGAGTTTTAAATAAATTTTCTGCCACTCTTTACAAGTTTTTAATTGGTCTGAAGTATAATGACCATTTGGCATTTTAAAAAAAACAAACCCAAACTGTAACATTAACAGTTTGTAACATTAATCTCCCTCCTCTAATGAGACTTAGAAGCACAGGGAATAATCCCAGTAGTCCATGCAAGCAAACTTTGTTCTGGCAAGAAAAAGCTGTACTGGACTTAGGAAAAAGCCATTAATTTTGTTTAAATTATGTTCTCTTTTTTTTTTTTTTACAGCAGGCTTCTGCTAAAGCTCTCCAGGCATATTTGAATTTAGATTTGTGGATCTTGAAATCTGAATAATGCTTTAAAGTGTCATCTATTTATTAATTTTAGTGCTCAGCAAATTCGGTGGACAATATCCAGGAGTATAGGTGTTATTAAAGCATTTAGGAAACCACCAGAAAGTTACAGGAGACATTTCACCACTTCTACTGACCATTCATCACCATTTTGTGTGAATAAATGTTTAAATATCAATCCATTGACATGGAACAAGATTCTCCTCCACATTTTATGAATACATCATACTAAGGGAAATACAAAAGCTACTGCTGACATTTGGGTCTAAGAATGCATATTAGAGAAAGCAGGAGAGCATTTTGTAGGTGCCTTTGTAGAGGTTTAAATAGGTATGATCTGTGTGATAGTCACACATATGTAGGTTTTATGATTCCCTATCTGACTAGATGATGTGATACTCTTTGTATCATCCTAAAGGAGAAGAGAAATAAAGTGAGAATATCCGATAATGCAGTGCATCTCGTAGTTTCCAATCATTTTTTTCCGATCTGCCATGTAATAGAGTTTAATAGGTTAATTTGCAGCTTTGCAAGGGGAAGTGACATGTAAGTGTCATCATACAGTGTAATGGTGTGAAAAGAACCCACGGCAGTTGAATGGGACCTTTTACTGAGGCTATTTATCCTAGTGGAAATGATGATATACAAACAGAGCAACTTCCTCCAAAGAAGCTGTGCTGGATTCAGGGGTTACTTAGATCATGTAAAGTGTGGAGCCCTTACTGTGAATATCTATTTCCAAAATGCTCTCTCCATAGCACAGTTTTCCTCTGAAAAGCAGGGACTTTCCTGCTCATTGTTAAAATGCTGCCTTCAGGTTAAAGGGACATATTGTGTCTCTTTCCTTTTTTTAAAAATATCTGATATGGACAACTGCTTCTCATCACGCAAAAGGTCAGCAAGTTTGGAACAGTTATCTAATTGTAAAAGAAAAACACCTAACATCTTCAAGTTTGACAACTTCTTTGGCACTTCACCATATGAAAACTAGTGAATTTCTACAGGGTACAAAAGATTTTCATGGTCACTTTCCAATTCATTACAGAGTACTGTAAATATTTTACTATTTAGAGGTATTTTTATATATAAAACTAATCACATCAATAGCACCCATCAGGACTTCATGCACTTTTGGCTCCAGCTTCTTTGCTGCAAGAACTTGTCTATGACTGACACAGCAAAGGAATTTCACGTGTGATGCTAGCTCTGCAACCCTACCCTGGAGCACATTTGTTGTCCCAGCTGCTCCATTAGTGGTTACACTTGTACAGTTTTTCCATAAAACATTACTCTTATTAAAGAAGTAATTTACTATCAAGAATGTATCTTCTGAAGAACATTTTTCCTTCAGTGGCTCACAAAAAAGTACTTCTTTATCTGTTTCATTATTAAAACAGAATACAGCAAATGCTATAAGCTGAGACACATGAGAAACATCTGTACTTCCACCCAGCTGCACCAAACCTCCTACACTGCATGATTTGTTCTAATATCTGTTTCTTCGACTCTTCAGCAGCTCTTCAACTCTGTGCATCTTCCAACAATATTTGCTGACAATGGAATACACTTCAGTTTGTTGCTGCATTGTTTTCCATGCATTTCAGTCATTTTCACTGCAGTAAGAATAAGTGTTG
>NW_008669968.1:28169-58872 GCF_000695815.1 Acanthisitta chloris | reverse complement strand
AAACCTCATAATTTGCTCTTAAACATTTATCATTATGTTTAGTTATATAAAATACTGGACAGATAATCACATAACTTTAAACATCACTTGAGGCTTGCTTTCATGTTCTGGGTGTTTAACATGTTAATGTGTTTCTAATAGTATAAGTTTCATATACTATCAGTAGCAAATGTCTCAAGACAATATACCTTTAGGACAAGGTTCACTATTACGAACAGTAGCTATAAATCTATATTTCAAATGGTATCCTTGATAATTTGGGGAGTTTTTCTGCTCACATCTTGTCAGATCTAGTCAGTTCATCAATGTTTTTATCCATAATGTGGCTGATGAAGAGCTCTTACTAGCAGAAGGAGAAATGTCAGCTCTGCCATTTTCTTCTTGTTCACTTGTACTGACTTTATCAGTATTATCTTCAATCTGCAGTTGCTTGCAGGAATCTTTTTAAGGAACTTGCCCATTTTCGTAGTTTAGTAAAAACTAGATAATATAATCCATAAATCCACTGACTGGGTTCATGCAAACTGTAATACATAGCAATATGCTGAAAGTGAATGAATGAATGAGGATACCACTCTCAACCCCTCAAAGCTAAGAAGTATCCACTCTTCTCTCAGGCCACTTCATGAGCCTTACATGACCATCTGACACTCGGATCAAATAAATACACCAATGTCAAGCTGTGTACTAAATATTAGTAAAGATTAATTTCTTTCTAATATTTTTAGATAAAAATAAATATGAATGAAAGTTTAACTATTTTCTTCCTGCACCCCAGCAGATCATTTTGGACATCCCCTGGGGTGCAGACACCACTACCTGGAGAGCACTATCCTTAGTCCCACTCACTCTTTTCCTGACACAGTTCAGAGTTTGCCAGCACCTATCTGCATTGCAGCATGGGCTGAAGGCAATCTGTGCCCACCTGCAAAAAGATGTGCACTTCAAGACATATGCCTATAAAACAAAGACATATGCTTAAAGTTGCTAGAGTCCCTATCCCTCTCACAAAACTGAAGATAGCCAATTTTATCCAGTTTTTTCCACTAAAAGCAACACCAAGAAAAAGCTCAAACTTTAGAGGAAAATTGTAAGATTGATTTGCAATTTGGAAATAGACTGTACAGTAAAAGACTAAATGAACTCTAAGATGGATTAAGACAGAACTGAATCTTGATGATACAGTTCAAACATGATAAATTACCTACTTAAGGAGATTTTCTAACTCCAATCTCTTTAATCTAGCAGACAAAAATACATACAGTCTGTGGAAGCTAAAGATTAAATAAGACACATTTTTTAATGTGTGTCACTAGCCATTAGGACAGTGACAAAGAGTAAAGCAAATTTCCCAGCCTTCTGGTGTTCTTGAGCATGAATAAATGGGAAAATAATAGGATTATACATACATTAGATTTTGCAGCATTTTTCCTTAGCAAACCAAGAAAGTATCTGGGTTTTGACTAGATATAACTAAACTTTCATATTTTGAACTTCTTACTGGTATCCACTCTAACCCCCCGTCTCTTTCATTTATTTGCACCTCAGGGTCTGCATTGTCAAAATGACAATAAATTCCTGTAGATAACAAAAATGTCAAGTTATTCGACAACTGCAAAGAGTATATCTTTTTAACTATGTAAGATCTACTGATGAAAAATGCTGATGACTTCCATTTCACAGGCAGCAAGCTGAGCACAAAGCAGTAACATGACGTACTGGGTCTGGCTAGAATGAAGTCAACTTTGTACACAGCAGCCTGTGTGCTGCTGTGCTCTGCATTGGTGGCTAAAACAGCAATGGTAACCCACCAGCATTTTGGCTATACAGTACTTCCAGTGTCAAGGCTTTCTCTCTATCCCCTGCCCCCAAAAATCATTAAACAGGGAATAGGTAAAATGCTGGGAGGGGACACAGCCAGGACAGCTTACCCAAACTAACTGATGATGTCATGGTCAGCAATAGAAGCTCAAAGAAAGATTTTTACATTATACCACACAATACTGTATTAAGATCTACTGGTATGTAACAGGTTTTTTAAGGAAAAATACAAAGATTTTAATGTCAGAAGGAAATTTTTTAGTCTGAACTCCTGCAACATAGAGAGCATAATGCTTCAGTCTGAAAGTACTGCATCAAAACCAGGTAATGGAGACTGACAGAATCTCAGCCTTAGAAAAAAGCCCTTTTTGAAAGTCCTTTCTGTCTTGAAGACAGGTAAGAACTTTTTGTTGCAGACCTATCAGACTTGGAATCTCAGGAGCTATAGAGTTTAGCATTTGCTTATCAAGTAATCCTGTTTAGCTTTCTCTTTTTCACAGGTAAAAGTCTGCAGCTAAGCCTAACTACAGCTGAGACTGATTTCCTTCCTTGCATTGCTGATTGAAATGTAACCATTCATACTGTCTATATCTGAAAAGACTTGCATTACCTTTCCTTGCCTTTCTTTAATTCTTACATTAGATTTTACAGGAAAGAGATCTTTCATTAATTCAGTACTTGTCTACAGATTTATTTTAAATTGACATATAATTTCTACCTTAGATTAAAAGAGTCTGGGAGCCCTGTTTAAAGTTATTTTCTAGTAAATGTGACTCACTTACTGCATCCTGAATTGCCACAGACTTCTAAATATTCATTCAGCAGAGGTGATGTTTCCAAAAGAGAAATAAAAAGTAATCCATTTAATTTCAGTTAGCCAGTTTCTTCTTATGCAAATATGTTTAGCTAGTATTGAAACCTCAGTATGTTCCATATTTCAGGCAGAACTGCCTGATTACTTTCCACTAACCTCTCATCAATTAGAATAGCAGTCATAACATAGCAAAGCTTTACTGTATTTCTCAGTAAGGGACTATAGGCATTTGAGGCAGGTGTCCCTTCACCCTACTTTATTGTTCCTGAAGTCTCTCTTCTTCCCATCACCCTGCACCCTGTGTTTTTGATCCCTCCCTACCATCATCTCACTCAGCCATGGGTCATAATCTCCCTCCCCTGTGGTTCTTAGATTAAGTAAATCAATGGAAAGCAGTAGGAATCTGGCTAGCATCATTGATTTTTTTCTATTGAGACACCTCAACTTGGGGTGAGAGGTGCCCACGGGCTATAAATGATTAGCTTAGGCTACACACTACAGTTCAGGAGGCTAACATTACACAAAATGAATCCCAAACACAGAACAATTCCTGTGAGCAAAGGGAGCATTCTGGCCCTGAGGAGTCACTTGTGCATGCATGCTCTCAACTCATCATTAAAGCTGAAGCTTTGTATGGGTCACACTCCATTAGTACTGTAAACATTTAAGGGGACCAAATCTGAATCTAGTATTGTTTAATAACGATGAAAAAGTCTGCTTTACCAAGCCTATTCAGAAACAATCTTTACCAATTTGCCTAAGGGTATTGGTCAACAACATACAGAAATTTTATCTGAGAAAGAAAGGCTTGATCAGAGAGAAATTAAGAAAGTGATGGCAAGTATTTCATAAGGAAAGAAATAAAGTTATGCAAAGGACACAAAGCTTAAGCTAAACAAGGCAGTCAAGTTGGGCAGATTTCTTTAGTTTTGTATTTGTAGAGCTGCACAAAGGATAAGTTCTTTGAAGAGAAAAGCCAAAAACAACTAGTTTCCAGGTGAGTGTGTTGAGTTGTTTTGCTTTTTGTCTTTGCATATCTCCTAAAGCATCTAATACTCATATAAACAAAAGCAACCATGAAACCATGGGTGATGAAATCTATCACATAAACCTTCATAGCATATACCACGGTTTTTCATTTCAGCAAGCTGGACAAGCAAAGCAAAGCTGGTCTGAGGGCAGAGCTCAGGACTGGTTGCAGAAGGCTGACAAGGGTAACACAGAGCACTTATCTGTTCCACCAGTGCAAGAGCAAACACTTTTGCAGTCATTAGATCTGACAGAGGCAAAACATGAGATTTTTACTAGGCTGTAGGCAAATTAGTTTGCTAGTGCATCAGAACATCATACAGGCTGAAATTAAACAAATAAAGCTAAAGTGAAGAAAACTGCTTGGGAAACAAAACAAGAGCTGAAGGCTACAGAGTAGCATATCATAATCAAAAGATAATTCATATATTTCCCTCCTCTCCTTCTCCAGGGCATACCATTTCAATGTGATGCCGACAGCCCTGCAATCTCCGGTACTGCAAGGAGTATAACTTTTCAGTATAGACAAAGAAATATATCAGAGCCAAGGACTTTGCATACAACATACTGCATGAACACGACAATATGGATCTGTGCTCGCCTAGGGATCTCTGAACTCTTATGAGCTCTTATTGTGATTGTCAGGATCAGATAGAAAACTGTATAGTAAATATCAGATTTAAGTAATTTGTTCTAAGCATTTTGAAACAAATTTCACCCTTTATACCTTCTAACTAGTGATTTTAATGCTGATATAAATTGCTGGTTTACAGTCTTACAGAGAGAAGATGTCTTGAAAAGACTTGTGGACATCCTCTTACTGAAGCTGGGCAATGATGAAAATGACTTGATGAAAATGAAAGGCTACACTTTTCATTGATAAAGCTACTGCAGCTGGATTCTGCAATCACATTCTGTTTAAAATTAGTATCTTATATATGGAATCACTTAAGAGAGATGATGGGTGCAGTAGACCATACCTCTACTACATGCGACCTCAAGAGGCAGAAGGATCACAGAAGGGAAGTTTTCAAGCTGGAGGCATGACAAGATTTGGCACAAAGCGAGAAGGGAAAGTGGGCCAAGTAAGGTCTGGGGAAAACATTCTTGCTTCCTTCTTAGTGACTACAAACAAGCACTTTGTTGTGTCCTGTGCTTGAAGGCAAGAGGAACTGTGGGGGAGTATGGTTCTATATTGAATAGGATGTTTGTTTTAAGGATGGATTCTTGCTTCTGTAGGAAGCCATGGTTTCAGCAATCACCATGCAAAGCACCACTCCTGATAACTGCAAGCCATAGCCTCCTGTTTCCCACACATACACTTTGACTGATGCATTTTTCTAAATACTGCTGTTCACTTACTTATTGGGAAAGTTAACTGCATCCTAGGGTATGCAATTCAGAAGGCTCAACAGATTCCCCTTGTCCTTGACACCTGTTTGTCCTGTCTGCAAGTTGCACTTGATCACAGAGCATTATTAAAGAAGCTTTGGCATGCCTGTTAGGACCTACTAATGCACATATTGTCTTGTCTAACATGGTGAAGTTTTAGTTTCTCTTAGCAATCCCTGTTTAGATAGGACATGTAGAGCATGTCAGAACAAATCTCCACTATTTCTCTACAGGGCAAACAAAGGTGCAGTTAGTAATGTGGCATAAGTCCTGCTTATGCCACATTGCTAACTGTGTGTATCTAAGGAATGACTAGAACAGTCTCTGCAGAAGCGAGACCAACATGTGCTCATTTCTCATCATCCAAACAACTACCAGCTCAATGTCCATATACAAGCTGAACTTGAAAAGAAGTTTTGTAAGTGAAGCATTCTCTACACACCATGTAATTCTGTTCTGTAATCCTACTCCCTTTAGTACATGTGTAATTTGCAGAATGAAGTACAGGGATTCACCACCCACCTTCCTCCCTCAGAGCAGTGCAGAGAAAACATAAGAATTTCATGTTATGCATCTGTTCAAGAGTATCTGGACATATTCCTTGTTTTCCACCTACACTGTACCCTTCTGGAATGGGCTGCACTCCCATTTATTACAGTAGTGAAAGTACTTGGAGTTACTGCCAGAAAAGGATGAGGATTTCTGCCACTCTGATGATCAGGGCTTTGCTCTGGCGGTGGGCTGATGTGAGTTTGAATTCCTTTCAGAGGATTCAAAGAGAAGGGGAGACAAAAGAGAATTTCCACTTCCTTGGTGTGTTCTTAAAAGAGAAGCTAAGGCAAAAATATCATCATCTGCAGAAATAGGTTTCTGAGAGAAAGGACTGACCTCCGTTCAGCCTTTGAAGTGCAGACAGTAGCACTCTGGAGTCCAGAAAATGATTCTGGGATGTGAATTCTGCATGTACAGAAGTACATCTCTGTAGCCCCAAAGGAAGGCTTTAACTTCCCTGAAAATGGCAAGATTTACAATACATGGAAATCTTACTGCTGTATCTTGGCTACTTTTACTAGTTCCTTGGTCTGTGCGCTGTCACTTCTGACTCTGATTTTGGGAATGCATCTGAAAATTATTTACCTACTACTCCATCAATTGTGCACTGAGGAAGAACAAACTCCACAGATTTTGAAGTGAGGGACAAGAAGCCTCAACACCTTTTACAGGCTTAGCTTTATGAGCATCCACAGATCCTTCACAGCAATTGCAAAGAACTCTGGAGATGAAGCAAAGACAGCCACTGCAATAACATTTTTAGTGAATTTAACTCCTATTTAACATGTATGTAATTTTGCTTTGGACATTTATAAAAAGGGCTGAACTAAAGCTCTAACACTATTGACTGCAGTCAAAGTTTAGAAATGTGTGTGCTAGAAGCCCTCATGCATTCATTCATAATACAATGTCCAAGTAGCTTGTCTGATTTAGAATAAGGAGGCATTTAGCAAAAATTAAACATCTTCAAGTGTATCTTCAATATCATAACAGTGTTATTATTATCATAACATTTTCAACAATCAGAGTTTGATTAATTTTGTATTTTCTAACAAAAAGAAAATATATATTTTTCTTAAATAACTTCACATCACAGAAAACTGATTAAAGAAATTGAAAATCTGCACTTGCAGAAGGTGCTGATAGCTACATTTCTGATTGATTAGATCTAGGACAGTACAGAGAAAGGAGATTCTTGTGAAGAATAGGATGCGTCTAAAATCCACAAGAATTCATCATTGAAACGGACCGCCTCTGACAACCAAACAGTTGATACATATATTTTAAAAATCCACACACGGAAAGTCTCTACATATGCTGTAGGCTGTAAAGCATTTTTCAAAAACAAAACTTAAAACTGTAGTAAAATATGTAAGGATACAGCAACAATGTTCCAAGGGAAGAGACTTTAAACGGAAGGGACTTTGAAAGCACCACTAATGTCATAGGGTCCTGCAACAGCTGGAATCTGTTTAACTAAAACCCTTGACATTCTAGTAAGCTTACCACATGTAAAGCCTACCACACTGGAAGTTCTACACTTCATTTTCTAACTCATGTTAACAGGATCATACAGGCCATCCTTTATGATGATCTGTTTCTTTTTGTTATGAGTATTCCTTTATTCCCTGTGTCACCTACAACTTTCTCAAGTTTGTAAGTTGTTCTCCCCAAAGTAATGAATTAATACAATTAAAACAATTGGTCCCAGGGCTGTTCCTTTAAAAAGAAAAAGTCACTGTCAACTTCTTTATCCTGAAAATACTATTTTCTGCAGTCTTCCCTCTGGCTGTGCTTCTGAACTGCCTTAGAACTCCCTGCACCCATCTTATCCTCTCTGTTCTGCCCAGATCCTGCGGGGCACTATAGCAACCGACTTAAAATTCACCTAAGCATTAATATCCATTCTAGTAGTTCTAAAAAATCAATTATCTTACCATCTCTGACATAATCTTCCTTTGATAAAACTATGTTGTGATTTATCTTTTCTGCTCTCTGCCTCCCTTTTCATTATTTCCTTCCAGACTTTGCTTTTCCTCTGTCCCACACAGACTCAGTGGTCTGTGCAGAGTCTATGGGCATGCAAGAACACCAGGAAGAAGTGGCAAGAAATAATAATGGGTGGCTTCTTGCTGTGGAGAATGTAAGTACCCACCTGGGGACCTGGCCAATCATCTAGGGAGGTTTGCTACCTGCCAAGGATCTGGGTCCAGGATAATGGGGAGAGGCTCCAAAACTTGTCTGACCCTCTGACTATTGCTCCCTGATATTCTTTCATGCAGGCACCAATGATGTTGCTTGGACAGTAACAAAAGTGACTTCAAGCTCTACAGGGAGTAGTCAGGGGCATGAGGGCCCAGGTGGTCTCCCTACTCCTGCTAGCGAGGGGAAAGGCTGTGAGGAGGAGGCAGCTGATAATGTGTGTCAACAACTGGCTGTGGAGCTGGTCTTGGCAAGAGGGTTTTGGCTTCTACAACTATGGAATCCTGTTTGTGGATCAACATTTGCTTGGGAGAGGTAGGAATTGTTCTCACTGAGTGGGACAAAGTTATCTTTGCCAGTAGAATGGCTGACCTGGTAAAGAGGCATTTTAAACTAGGTACAACAGAAGACAGAGTTACAAGAATCCCTGTGAGAAAGCGACGGGCAGGGAGGGTTGATAAGCAAAAGGGTGGGAGTGATGTGTCCAAAAGGGATCACAAAAACAGCAAAACAAAGCTTAATCAGGGTCACCTCCAAGATCTGCATGTAAGCAAGGATGTACCTACCATTATGGAGAAATCTTCTCAGTCCTTTTTGGGAAATCAGCTTGTAGGGTGCTTCTCTGAAGTGTCCATACACTAACATATGCAGCATGCGGAATAAACATGGTGACTTAGATATCAGTGAGCAGTTGTGTGGCTAAACTTTTATGAGGCTCACAGGCCAGATGGATCACGTGGAGGGATACAAGCTCTTTAGGAAGGAGAGCAGGAAGATGAGGAGGTGGAGTTCCTCTTTATGGTGCAGAACATCTGGACTATATGGAGCTCTTCCTAGGGATGGATAGTGAGCCAACTGAGATCTTATGGGCAAACAATTACTGAGCACACCAGTATGGGTAATATTACAGTAAGTCAACAATCTTCATTACTGAGCACACCAGTATGGGTAATACTACAGTGAGTCAACAATCTTTGAATGATCATGGTGACTGGGAGAAGTTTCTGAAGACTGGAGGAAAGTAAATCTCAGGGAACTATAGGCCAGTCAACCTCACATCATTCCCTGTGAAGGCGATGGACCATATTGTCTACCTAGACTTCAGCAAGGCTTTTGACATTGTCCCGTGAGATTCTCATATAAAAGTTAATAGACTATGGGCTGGACAAGAGTACAGTGAGGTGGATTGAAAACTGGATGAATGTCTGCATTCAGAGGGTAGTAATCAGTAGCATGAAGTCTATCTGGAGGGCAGAAGGTAGCAGTATATCCCAGAGGTCAGTATTGGGTCTCATCCTGTTCAACATCTTCATAAATGATCTGGATGATGGGGCAGAGTGTACCCCCAGCAAGGCTGCTGGCAACACATAACTGGGGTGAGTGACTGGTACAAAAAAGGGTCATGCTGCCATCCAGAGATACCTCAGCAATTTAGAGAAACAGACTGACAGGAACCTCATGCAGTTCAATAAGGGAAAGTACAGAGTCCTGGCCTGGGGAGGAACAGCAACATGCACCAATATATGCCTGGGACTATCCATCTGGAAACCAGTTTGGTGAAAAAGGACCTGGTAGATGAGCCAGCAATGGGCCCTTGTGGCAAATAAGGCCAATGTTATCCTGGGCTGCATGAGGAAGGATGTTCCCACAGCAGGTCAAGGGAGGTGATCCTGCCCCATGACTCAGCACTGGTAAGCCCATGCATGGAGTGCCAGGTCCAGGTCTGGACTCCTCAATACAAGAGATATGGACTCACAGAAGAGGGTCCAGCGAAGGGCCATAAAGGTGATTAAGACACTGAAGCATCTCTTCTATGAGGAAAGTTGAGAGATTTAGGACTGATCAACATGAAGAAGAGAAAGCTTGGTGGGGAATCTCATCAACGTATATTAATGCCTGAAGGCAGGTTTAATGAGGATGTAGCCAGGTTTCTTTCAGTGGTGCCCAGTGATTGTACTAGAGGCAATGGGCACAAATTGAAACATAGGAAGTACCACTTGAGTGTCAGGAAACATTTTTAAACTGAAGATCACCAAACATTGGCACAGGTTGCCCAGGGAGGCTCTGCAGTCTTCATGTGTGAAGGTACTAAAAGGCTGTCTGGACAGTCTCTTCTAATTACTTTTTATAATGCTCATCTGAAAACGACCCCCTACTCTGTTACTGAATGAGCATAGACCATTCCTACAAACAGGGTCAAACCTGGACTCTAAATATTTACCTGGATCCAGAAGAATCATGCGAGATTTCATACTTCAGGAGTGTTCAAAATTCCCTCTGACAACTTTTCCCTGTTTTATTTTCATCATGCCATCATAATTTTTGCAAACAACAGAGAATTCCCTCTGACAACTTTTCCCTGTTTCATTTTCATCATGCCATCACAATTTTTGCAAACAACAGACGAAATTCACCATGGCAATACTCTTTCCTAGAAAGCTGAAATATCTAGATCCACTTCATGACCCACTCTCTCCACCTGGGGGGAAAAATCTTCTCAAATGAAAAACAAACTTTCACACTGAAACACTCACCCTGTACAAAATCTTTACTTTACACTGAGTGATGTCCAGTAAGTCTCCATGAAATTTAAGTTCCCACTTTTCCAAAGGACTTTAGAATTGCAGGGGAAGTTATAACCACAAAGCTTGAGTCACCCAGAAAATGGAAGATTAGCTTTGGATAGATGAGCTGATTCACAACACAGTAAATTGTGAAATGACTGCTAAGGTCAGTTGCAGCAGAGAAGGCAGAAACTTGGGAAAGGGGGAGAGGACCGCCCCTTTCATCAGCAGCCTGCAGTTAAAGGGAAGTAAATAAAACATGAAACCGCACTGGAAGCCAAACTATATGCAGATCAATCTGTCTGTTCCAGACAAATGAACAAAGACTGGCCAGCTGTTAACAGCTTACATTTTTATTTCTCTGGGAGACAGTCTGCCTGAGCCGTAGGCTACAGTGGTCTACACCACTGTTTCACTCAAAATCCCGACTACAAAACTGTAGCGCAGATAATCAGAGGACGAATGTCACTGTATTAGTGACAGGGCAGATACATGTTTTGGGCATGACTGAGAATATGTGAAAATGTCTTAGAAGAGTAGTGTTAATCCTCAGCTTGGAACCTTTCTTCCTTTTCTGTAGAGTAAATGAATAGCATGAAAAGAAGGCATAATCATGACTCTGCGACACTACATAAGTTCTCCTACATTTCTAGATTTGAAGAGGGATGACTGCGATGTCTTTGCCTAAAGCCTTTTCCTAGGGAAAAAGTATCTCCAGACCTGCAAAGGTTCCACTCTCCTCACAAGGCACAAGAGGTTCTGAAATCTGCTGAAACTCAACCCTGAACCATCACAAAACCATCTAAAAGCAAGAAAGAAGACAGATGAAAGATAGTATAAATTTGAGTTGGACACAACCAGAATAATATAGAAATAATTGCAGTTCTTAGGAAAAGATTAATTTTTAAAAAAGACCACAAAACACAAAACCGCCAAAACACCCCAAAACAAATCTAAATAAACTAATATATCTATGAACAGACAATAGCACTGAAGAAAACACAAAAGAACACTGAAAACTTTTCATATCCTGAGCTCATTCTAACTTTAACCATTCATAATGAAAGTGATAGGAAATGGAGATATTTTTGAAACCTAACTGAAATAATGGCTGCAGCTGATTTATTTTCTTGACCCTAGTGCCTACAGTTTGCCTTTCACAAAGAGCTGATTCTGTTAAATTCGCGTGCTCTTCTGGAAAGGTTCATCATTCCATAACTTTTCCAGGACTTTATTTTAACCTCCTAGCAATCAAGACCCTGGATTTTGAGAAATTGTTTCAGAAATGGATATTTCAGTGAAGTAAGCGTATTGTCTTCTGGTTTGGACAATACTACATTTTCCTACTACTCATCTACATTATGTGCACAACTTTGCCCACTTTTAAATTTTATTGCTGCACCACTGATTTTAATTTGAAAATATCCTGCAATTGCCTGATGAATGGAAGATAATTAGATACCAAATCAAAACTATTGTGCGGGGGGAATGCTTGCACCTTAAATCACTGTTTCAAATCACATTTCAGCTTTGTATTATCATTTTCTAAAAAAAAATAAATGCACCATAACATAGCATAAAGCAAACAGAACTATGACAGTGCTGTGGTATAAGCAATAAAGTTTCAAAGTTTCAATGTGCAATGCTAACATCTGTTAAAACTAGCATCGTCTTGGACCATTTTTTTAAATATAATCTAATTAGGAGTTTTATTCTAAAACTCTGGATTAGTCTTGGTTTCAGATAAAGTGAAGATTTTTATATCAGAACCATTATGAAACTCTTAACTATATGGATTTCTCAGCCACAAGGTACTAGAGGTATAGAAGGTATTAATGATTCCACTCCTTTAGCTTGTGTTGCAATTGCCAACCTATCACACAGGCACACTCTAAGGGTTAAACATGATGGAATGGTGAGCAGTTCTCTAAAAAACTATTGAGTTCAATTTGATATTGTTCAAGATGGAAACTTTGACAAGGATTAATCAGTTCATGTGACACCTGAAGCCTCTTAGGGTGACAGCAGATTGTGAAACTTCAGTTCAAGATGACATAACCATATAATATCACTGCATAGCCCTATTTCTCTGACAGGGACTAACTTCTTCTAACTTCTTTTCTTCTTTTGTTTCTGGAAGCTAAAAGAATTTAAGAAATGTATTAAGAAACAGACTAAAAGGTGAAAAAGTTTGGATAAAATACTACTGCCCTAAGAAAAAAAAGTTTCCTTATCATGAATGATGTTTGCACGACAGGCCAAAAACACACTTATGCATGGCCTTCAGAAAATTCCAGCAAGTGACCACCTATTTTTATATGCCTAAATAGCTTCCCTTAAGACTCTGAGATTACTTACTGAAAAAAAAATCTTGGTATCTTCCATTTTAAATTACTGCAGTGATTCTTTTCTAAACCACCTACAAGCACCAGCAAAGATACAGTTTCCCTTTTATTAGTAGAAGTCGGTTTCAGAGACTGCCTTTCTGTGAAGATCTTAATATGCCGTCTTGAATTATAGGAAAGCATAATTAAAAGACAGAATGGAGGAATTCATTCTTGTTTGCAAGCTCAAGAAAACTTGAATTAAATTATTTCTAAGATTTTGCTACAGAAATCAGCCAAGAACTGAGAATAGGGCAATATGAAGGAAGACCTCAGGCAAATGACACTTTAAAAACCCCAACATTAGGATGAGATAGTTTTTGACAGTTTTCTAGTTAAACAATTACTTCTATAATGTCTCATTTTTCCTGCTCTCATTCTGTTCTCTCCATGCCTTTTCCCATATTTTCCTTTTGCTGCCTTGTGGGTCTCACATCTCTTCTCTTCTACCTCTCTTTTTACTTTTCAGAGTTGAAGATATACAGATTCTTCTAAGATTAAATCACTGTGTCCACTTACAAGTTTTGTTTCCCTTTAGTTTTTGTCACCAAGGTATTTTTAAGTTATTGAACCCGATGAATACCGTGACAGAGTCACAAGAGATAATATTTTATCTTTTATTTTTCATATTGTTAATCTATTTCATTAGCTTACTGCACACTTCTCATTTCTTCTGTCTTTTTGAAATGCCACCTACACTGATAAAATTACATTAGGAGTTCTCAATATTTCCATGAAGAAGCAGAGACACCACATAAAGAGATGACTATTAAGAAGTAGAGAAAAACAAAGAGTCACTTGAGACAAATGGAATTTAACTTATTTTAAAAACAGTCCTAGACAAGATATTCAGTGGGAGGGAAATAGATGTATTTAAAAATGTAGAAAAATCAGGAACATGCTATCAAATGTGAAGTTAAAATGCAGTTTCATTGAATTTTTGCATGAAAGGATAGCAAAAAGAAGGCAGTCTAGAGGAAGTGTCCTATCACAAAAAAAGGAAACCAGAATCTCTCTTAGTGTACCAGTGCAATCAAGTGCCAACATCCAGTTTGAAACATACTATGAACAAAAAAAGTGTATAAATTAAACGAACAATATGCAGGAAAGAACAGAAAAATACTGAAGGTAAACTAGAATTACTGATTAGCAACTATAACATTATTTGAAAATCAGTACACAATTACAAATTTTTCTCTTTCACAGTCATGTTCTGAAGCCTTTACATCTTCTACAATTCTGGTGGTTCCCAAGAGTTCTGTACAATCGATAGTTACATATAACTTCATTCCCACGACTCTTCCCACTGAAATGTGAAACATAACAAGCAACAGACCACAGGAATATTGCTTGGCTTGCCTAAATCAATATAAAATCCCAAACAGGTAGTGCCAGACAGCAGCAAAATTGGAGGCACCAATCATTGCATAGTCTCCTGAGCTGAAAGCTCACCTGGGAATCAGAAACAGGACATGGTCAGGACTTTACCAAGAACTGTGTCTGCAACAGCTATAACTCTTCAGGGTTGATAAGCATTAAAGCTAGCCTTGCTGTGAGCAGCAGGTTGGATTAGAGACCTCCCAAGGTTTCTTCCAACCTAAATTACCCTATGGTTATATACCACAGCAAACACTTCAAGTTTAAAATCATGAAAATATTTTGTAACCTCATTTATAAATCTTTGCCACAAAGTTAACTTTTGAAACAGCATCTTCTCCCAGAGGATGAGAACAGGGCAGCAATCCACAAAATCTAGGACACAAAAGCACAATAGGTATGAACTTGTCCTAGTTAAATAACAGAACTGATGAAGTGACTATATTATCCTTATACCAAGTTGACCTACACAATTTAAACATTAATCCAATGGAAGGGATATTTCTGGTTGTACAAACAGACTTGAATAACTCACCGAGGATACTAACAGTGAGCTGAGCTATTGGCAGCCATAGAATTCAGGTCATTTAAAAAGTCATGTTCCTTGGGACCCAAGTAATGCCAAGAAAAGCAGTGTCAAGCCATGTGCTTTAAGAACTAAAAGTACCTTGGCATAAACAGCTCCATTCCCTCTACCTATGTTTTGTCTCTCTGTGTGACCTGCAGAATAAGGAAGATATAACCATTCCCTCTACCTATGTTTTGTCTCTCCGTGTGACCTGCAGAATAAGGAAGATAAAACTTTTTTTTTTAATAAGAGAAGTTTTTTCCACCAAGTACGAGGAAATAGGTGATAATGCAAAGTCTCGGCAGAAAGGGTTCCCAAAGGAAATGACTGAAATAGAAGCAAGAGATCCTCTGTGATTTTTGCCTTCAGAGATAAATTGGACTAAGACTGTTATTCTAAGCAATTGAGACAACTGCCTCATTACAAGGCAAGGTAAACCAAAAAGACAGCTTTATGACTTTCAGGGACAGCTAACTTGCAGGCAAGTTAGGTGAGCTTTAATTATTCAGGAAATGAGATCTAAGTACAAATTGCAGAGAGACTGCAGACAGTGATCTAGCTAAGGAAAAAAAGTGATCAGCTCAAAAAACCCTGAAGTTAGATGACAGTTGAGGAGATGCAGAGTTCCTGTTGACTAAACTACACGCATATGAGGTCCCTATACAACAAGAAAAAGAAGGGAGCATCTACCCCCAATACGTTTAGATGGAAAGACTAGACAGATATGCAAATTGGTCTAGATCTTTTTTTTTTTTTTAAAAAGACAGAGATCTGTCAAACTGATACAGTCTTTCTGGGAGATGGAAAAATGAAAGAGAATTGCTCTGTCTTGTTTCTAAGAGTAAAACCACCTGAGTTACTACACAGGCTTCTTTAAAGATCCCATAATTTACTTCTGCTTATTTTATTCTGCATGAGAGTAGCAGAGACAACATTCAGTTACTTCTGATCTAGTGTCTCATAATACATTTTCAGTATAGATAAGACCAATCACATTCCAAACTCAGTGGCATTTTTCAAGAAAGAGAGAAGCTTTAGATGCCATTCAACTATGTTGTCACTTTCAAAAAAAAATGTTAGGATAGTTTTGTTCAACTATGTTGTCACTTTCAAAAAAAATTTTAGGATAGTTTTGCCTGATGTTCCTTTAGAGGGAAAATTATGGTTTCAGTGGGTGTATAGACTTATACCAGCACCTGGAGGTCACTAACAAGCCTTGATGGTCCTTCCTCTGGGACCTCCACCCATGCCCCTAGTCCTGTTCCTTCAGTCTCTGCCATAGACCTGTCCAGCAGTCACTAGACCTGATCCTCACCTGCAGACTGATTTCTGAGTTTGGCCTTGAACCTGCCTCATTGCTATGGACTTGCTTGCCTGATGGTTTCCACCCTTGGCTGATCCTGATCTCAATCCCTGGGTCTGCCCTCCTCCCTTGCAGTAGGACTGGGTTCTGCCCAGCCATCACATGGTCTCCCACTCTGCTGCTGGTGGCTCCCATCCCTCACTGCTCCTGGACAGCCAATTAATTATTTCCTGCAGTTTTTCCTGTGCTTTCATCATTTGCGCGAGGAAGGAAAAACTCTGCATGGCTCTGCATGGAGCTGAAAAAGGAAGGATCAAGCCCTAATCATTTCAAAGACTCAGGACTCAACATGCTATAAAAATCACCGTAATTCAAGGAAGCTTTAACAGGATCTCACATTACCTGAAAGCTTTAATGAATCACACTAAATTGAGTTTGCAGTCTGACACAGAAGGTTGTTGCTTACCTTTCAAGAGGAATGAAAAGACTTTGAACTCCAGTGCAGCACTCTCACAGACCCTAGAAAGTTGCAGTTTTAACACTTAAGTGACCCTGGCAAACATGAAGTCCATTCCTCTGTTCCAAAGGAAGACCAAGAATCCCTATGTTTGTTTAGCCTTAATAACCCCTACACAATGAAGGTTCAACAGCCTACCCTGTTTATTCCACCTTTTTTCTACTTCTAATCTTTCTCATTAAACATGCTTCCAGATGACTGAATTTATTTACAGACATCTCTGATCTACTTCCTTCTTGAAGCCTGGAGGAGACTCAGGGGAGACCTTATCGCCCACTACAACTACCTGAAAGGAGGTTGTAGTCAGGTGAGGGTTGATCTCTTCTCCCAGGCAACTAGCAGTAGGACAAGAGGGCACAGACTCAAGCTCTGCCAGAGGAGGTTTAGGTTGGATGTTAGGAAGAGATTTTTTACAGAGCGAGTAATCAGGCATTGGAGGTGGTGGATTCACCATCCCTGGAGGTTTTCAAGATGAGACTGGATGTGGCACTTAGTGCCATGGTCTAGTAATGATGGTAGGGTTGGACACGATGATCTTTGAGGTCTCTTCTAACCTGGTTGATTCTATGATTCTATGATTAGGCCTGATGTTCCAACTTATATCTAATGAGCTCTATGTAGCACTGAAGTTTACTCTGTCTGAAGTGTCAATACTGCATTACATCAGGGTGGTGAAATGAGAGCTATTTGCTTCCTTTCCACTTGTTACAATAGGTCAAGCAGTCTGAGCTTCTTGACCCTTACTCAGTTTGTGGTGCATTGTGGTACTTCTCATACTTTCTCTGGAGATCTGCAGCATAGATAGCCATTTTGCACTTTTTCACTGAAATATTGTGAAATATTTATCTACTTGTCAATATAATTCTGAAACCTAATCCTGTCCTCTGCAAGTACTTGCAACTTTTCCCAAGTAGGTACCCACTGCAATTTAATAAACATTTTCTCTATCCCACTAATCTAGAGAAAACCTTATCTCTTTCTAGAGAAACCCACTTGACAGAATCTCATCCTTCTTGTTTGACAGTAAACCACTGATAACTACTCATTGAAATTTTAATTTCAAGACAGAGAAGGATAAAGCATACGATACTGCTTGGTGACTTATTGCTTTAACATTTGTTTTTAAAACAAATATTCAACCACTCTGATGTCAATTAACTTTGGTGGCAGGAAGATTGGTTAGAGACTAGACTGCTCTTTCACTATCTTCCCCAAAATCAAGTTTCCCTGTTTTCCTTTAGGAGAACTTTTAACATTTTTATAAGTCACAAAAACTCACACTTATCACCTATCCCACCTCCCTGAGACCTGTTATCTTGACATAGAGGAAAATTAGATTGCTTTACATGACTTAATTTTGACAAATCCATTTTTGATGCCAGTAAGCATCTTTTTATCTTCTGTGTTATTCCAAACAGATTATCTGATCAAGCGTCTTTCCAGGAATTAAATTGAGCCTAATTGGCCTATAATTCCCTGGGTCTTTGTTGTTGGGGTTTTTTTTGAAAGACAGACACAAAGGTTTCTTCCCTCCCCCTAAAATTCATTTACTTTTTATCTTTTAATTCTCAAAGCTCATAGGGGAGGAGTATAATATTTCTTAAGTATTCCATAGTGAATTAATTTTGCCAGACAATTTGAAAATATCTGACTCGTATAAGCAGACTCTAATGTGTTCTTACCCCTCTTCACTAGTTTTAATTATGCTAATCCTCAGAACACAGTCAGCCTTTTTAAAAATGAATGCTGAGGAAGGTAAAAAAAACCCAACAACCAAACAACCAGAAACTGGCATGACTATTAGTTTTGCCGCTCTGTCTGGCCAGCTTTTTCCATTGTCTTGCTCTGAATAAATGCTTTTAGGATGTTTCCTTTTATTCTGTTAAAATCATGCTTAAGGCACTTGGTCCATACTTTATTGCAATTTCTATGACCAAAATGTTGCTCAGGGTGAAACTCTGATGATTTGGGGGGTGCATTGTATGTTAGTTCTGGGGGCTTCAGTCATTTCTTCTCAGTAAGCTCCTCCAATATTTTCAGCCATAGACGACTCAGATTTTATTCCTCGATATTCAGATTGATGCTTATAAGAAATCAGAGCACAAAAGGAACATGATCAAATTGGATTTATTCTCTCTTTTAAGTGAGCCAGTGTCAAGATATAAGTCTCCTTTAAAATCATATGCTTTTGCAAGTCAAAGAGTATAAAGGAACTCCTGCTATGAAAGAAAGTAATGTTTTTGCATTTAGATGCAATGATTTTCAGTTTGAAAAACAGACATGCAAAAGCATGGGTACTTTTTATTACAGATAGTCAAATAAACCTCAGAAGGGAATTAAGCTTATTCAATACTGAAAATATGACCTAGTAAGAGAAAGCCAAACAAGACTGAAACAGTGGGTCTGTTTCTTTTTACTTAATTGCTATTAATAGAGGAACTAGCTCCTTAGAAGTCTGATATTAGGACCTTTCAGTGTGTACTAGAAATTATGCAAATCTTACCTCAGAGAACCTTTGTACATCCTGGGTTAAAGTTCCTACTCTCTTCCACTGGAAATATTTGAGTAACTTCAAAATTGCTGGATTCACTGCATTATCAGATGGCACTGTCCGGAAGAAATAAGGATATTTTTTCTTATCAGCCAACTCTGGAGTTGTTGCTGCAAATGAAAGCTGTAAAAAAATCAAACAACAAAAAATGAAAGTCACCATAAGTCATCTAGCAGCCAGAAGCAAAACTTTGCTTTTCTCCATGCAACAAGACACAATCCATGCATTGCGGTCATGCAGAGAAGATTCACCATCATACAGCTTGGAAGTCCTACTAGCACCATTTACTTTTAAAGAGATTTTTGAAATCCTTTAGCTCTATAAAACACCTTCTACAAAATTAAACTAGGGAATCTTAAAAGTCAGTGGTGTAAAATCCTCCGTTTGAGATCATACATCTTACACATTGCACAGAGCAAGAAAGCCTAAGGGAGGAAATATCTACAATGAATTCCCCATCAACTTCTCTTCATAAAAGCTGAGAATAGCTCCAAGAGGATATTATATTCTCAAAGTCTTATATATCTTTAAATTACTGGGTGAACCTCTAGTAGCACTTCTTCCTATCTTCAGGTAATAAAATAGCTCCAGGTAACAGAAAAAGAGAAAATAATTATGTTAGCCAAGGCTGCAACTCTGAAGTTTACTTGGGTCCCAGCTTCCTGCACTGAAGCAGTCCCCTGTGATCTGTGTTATCAAAGGAGACTCACTTTCAGCTAATATACAGCTGAAAACACTGGAATTTGTTCATGGTTTGAGAATGCTTATAATGAAAGAAAAGAGGAAACCTTTTAAAACAGAGACACAAAACCAAACAGAAAACTTTGCTGAATTCTTCTGCCCAAGTTAAAGGCTGCATACTTTTGTGAATGATTTTCAGGCAGTATTATGAAGAGCATGCCTGCACATTCAGGTTTTGAAAATGCACCTACGCCAAAGATACTTCTGGTCATTCCCTTCAGTATTTTTTTGGTTGCTAGGAATGTGTTTCTCAAGCTGTTTTGTTTTGGGGTTGGGTTTTTTTGTTTTTGTTTTTTTTTTTTTTTTTTTGCAGACAGGCATAGTAGTTGAAGTATTTCTTAAAGTATTGTTTAAATGCAAATTGGTTTGACTGGTGAAAAATAAGCTTCCTGATACAGTTATTTAAAGTCTTTCAAACTCCATAGAGTAGGTGAATTCAAGCCTATATAAGTACATCCAACCACAATATTAAGTTTACAGTTTCTACACTCGAGCATTCAGTATATTTGAGTTAGATAGCCTTTTTTGAAATTCAGAATAGACAAGTTTAATTTGAAATAACAGTTCAAATCTTTTCTTCATGTTTATAAAAAAATCTAGATTTAGCCTAGTAGAGACAGGACTCATTCTCTGATTTTAGACTCACAAAGAATATATTGCATTGTTATAACCTCCTGATTATAGTTTGCTTTTTTTATTAAAACTCCTGAAATCCAAACAACTTAGTGTGTGAATAACTGGACAATTTACGTTATACCATTAAAAAAAAATTATTCTTTCTCTTTACCAGTCAGCAGCTAGAGAATACTTTTTAAGACCTTCTGCTGACATGTAATTCTAAGGTAAAACATTTTTAATATAGCAACTGATCTTCTATTAGATTTAATGTAAAAAGTACAATATGATGTGCTGTGATATTGTCATCTTGATTCTCCAAAACCATTCCCATAAGGGAAGAAGAATGAAGATATGTCAGGTGGACTTAGTCAGCTTTTCTGTCTAGCTTGGTAATGCTGAACATCATGCATTCATTGTACAATGAAAATGGAAACAAGGATCTGTATCTCTGACTGAAAAAGAGAAAATTTGACATTAAAAATCCAACAGGAAGAGGAACACCTCTCAGCACCCTAGCTGCTTGCAGCATGGTGAATGCAAAGGATTTGATTTTCAAGTTATTATGGTTTTGGATCAAACATAATTTGATTGATCCTTAAGAAAAACAAGTAAAGGGAAACACTGAAGTAACAGTAGTGGCAAGAAGCATCAGTAAGGTTCACCTAACAGGTTCACAGATTGAACAGGAAATTTTTCTGATCGGAAGTACAAAAATCCATAGTAATAAGAATCATCTCTATAGCTGTGAGCTGGCTTTAGGATGAGGATTGGTGATAAAAGCAAGTCAATTCATATCCATCCTTTGTGATTTTTTAGTGACTTAAAGTGCCTAAATAAGTATCCTAATTGCTCAAATTTCCTTGGAAACAATGAAGCAAAATCTCTCCTCTGTTTACTGATTACAGAAAGATGAAGAAGACTCATAAGAGCCATGTAAGTTGAGTGTGTAAAACAAACTTGTGTGTGTAAGTGTAAAACTAATGACATCCAAATTGCAAAAGAACATTCCTCTTAATTTTCTTTTTTTACTGAAATATAAAATAGGAAAGTTTCATGCTCAGACAATTCTTGGATTGTACAATATGTTCAGAGGCCTTTCTTTCAAACATCACATATATCAGGTTGGTTTCATTCTGCATCACTTTGACACCTACTAAGACACTCATAAGAGACAGAGAAATATCCTGAAACAGTCAAGTCATGGAAAATATTTTAACATTTCATTAAATCATCTCTGAAAGTATTTGGGACATGGAATGAACTTAAGCCATCAATCACCAGCACTCAATATTCTGATTTGAGAGGTACAAGGAGGAAAAATGAAAAAACTGATTATGTTCTAGAAGGTGACAATGAAAAGAACATGTCAATAAATGAACTGTCAGAATGTGGACACTGCAAAATTATGTGTTATAGCTCAGCTATATAGAAATATCAGGAAAATATTAATTAAAACTCCTTTAATTTATGGGATTAAGCAAGTAAGATCAAAACACAGTCCAACCACATATGCATTGAGATGGTACAGCCCTTGTCAGCAGAACATAAATCCTCTGTATTTTAGAGCCAAAGTAGTTTATTCATAGCTGATTTGAAACTTGCATATTGAAAGGCAAACTTTTCATAGTTTCTTCACCTCATTCTACAGGACAGAAAGCCACAGGGATCTGATTCTGCTTTTTTATTACAGGAATTTCTTTTCATAACTTTCAGTTATTTAGTCAAAAATCTGGATGAATGGCAATCATGCTCATATAATTCTTTGTAAACCACAAAAGTACTATTTTTCACATTATTGCATTTTCAATGCATACATATTCACACACAGCTAAAAATTTTTTTACAGGTGTTTATAACTGCCTCTCCACATTCAGGAGCAGTGAGAGATAAACAGCTATGTGCAGGATTATAACTCAGCAGTAAATACCTGTGGGGTGTATGATGTCATTCTTTCAAAGAAAATTATTTTACATAACTGTTAAAAGGTGATGGCCAAAAGCCAAACTTCAAGAAAGGATGAATTCTGGAAATGTTCTTTGCAAGCTGCTATAAAGCAGAGGACACAGTAGACAGCTACCAAGTGATAGATCCTAATTGCATGTGTGGTGTTTGTATATGTAAACAGGATCTGTGCACAGGTATGCAGATCTAGAGGAAAAAAACCCTCACTCATATATATAACATATATATTAGTCTGAATACTGCCAGAAAAACTGAAGCTGCTTCCTAGATTATCTCAGAGAAACCTTTGTTTAGAATATTAACTTCAATTTGATACAATTTGTGAGTAACTGGACCTGAACTTAGAATGAGTGTATGTAGGCAAACATACATAAGCTATGACTCAGGCGTGGATTTCAGAGATGAAAGGGTTTAAAACTTTGAAATGGAAAATAAAATAACATTTACCACTAAAGTAAGAGTATTAAGTACAGTACAAAATGAGAACCAAATAGACCAAGGTATTGGATAACCTTTTGTGGACGTGGCTGAAAAACTGAAAAATACACGGAAGGATTATATTAAGGAGGTTTTGGGGTAAGGCATATGTTTTGATAAATTAAATTTTCTCAAGAAAGATGAACCTTTTTAAAATGGGGAAAGCTTTAATTTAGTTGAAAGTTTCAAGTTAAAGCAAGCATGCTCCTATTTAAGGAAGTAACAGTGCATTCCCTTAAAGAAAGTCAATATAGAAGTGGGAATGGGAAGAAAATGGGATGCAACACTAATTAAATCAATTGGAAAAACTATGAGTTAAGTAAGAAAGGATGGCTATCAGAAAGCTGAAACAAAATTAGAAAAGGAACATATGCACTTTATACAGAGTGTATATATTCCATAATGGAATACAGAGGCTGGAAGTGGGAAGGCTGAAAGAAGCCACACTGCAGTCCCAAGAACTGTGGAAGGTAAGGAAGCCACTAGAAATAGCAAGTGGTTTTCTGGTGTTTGGCTATTTTATCATCTCTAGTAAATATTTCTGTTTACTTTTTTGCCACTGTAATACTGTACAGAAGCCTGGGAAAAATAAAAGAGTAAACCTCTCCCTAAGTAAACAGGCACCCTCATCTAAGGCAACAGGTCTGTTTAGGAGTCACATTTTTTTAAGAGGTCAGTAGCAGCTAAAGTAAATCAATAATAGAAACACTTAGCAAAGTTATGGTAGGTTCATAAAACCAGTAGGGCAGGAAACCACACTCCCCTCATAAAGCTAAGAGTAGCTGGTGGAGCAGAGGAGCAAGAGGATCAGGAGCATCTCCCACCACAAGCTCACCAGCAGATGGAAGGAGGACCCTGACATCTAGCAGAAGGTGCCAGAGCACCTGGATTTGTCAATCTCAAATTGAGAACGAAGAGTCACTCCTACCACTTCCTTCTCCAAAGAAGAAGGCTGTGAAACAAAGCTACATGCTGTATTCATGAAACATTATACATTGGAGAAGAAAAAGAAAAGGAAAAAAAAGTGCCTTAGGTAACAGTGTAATCTCCCTTGAATAAAATGTCATCTGCTAAGACAACGGATTCATGTTTGCAAATGGGGGAAATTAGCTTATTGAGCACCAGAGAGACCAGCTTAATTTTCCTAGGTTTCTGCACTAGAGTTGTACTAGTATTTTATTAATGATCACTAGAAATGTAAATCTGCCTCATTGCTGCAAAACTAGTCCTGATGGAGAGGTAGTTTTTATACATGGCAGATATCACCTGTATCTATGTACCTTTTCTAGAAAGCTAAATTATGCTGATAAATCAGCATTGCTAAACAGGATATAACTGCTGATTCAATTGATTGGTGATATCATTTATCATCATAACTAAAGATTGCATGTCATGTATGTTTAGATAGGAAGCAATATTTCCTGCAAAAAGCAGAAAATGCAAACAATGATTTCCAAAAAAGGGGCAGAATATCAGAAAGCTCCACAGAAAATACTCTTAAAATGGTACAGGATTGCACATACAGAATCTTGTCACAGGAAAATAACAAGGACGAAAGTCAGGAAGATGATAATTTGCAACAATGTGTACTTGTGACACCACACACCACTCCTTTGTGTGCCTTGCCAGGAGCTCTAATGCTTTGACAAGCCTGTGCCAACAGTAATAATACTTGAGTGCTTGCATGTGGTGACTTGATGGTCCCAGGAGCAAGAAGGACCAGAATGGAAACTAATGAATAATGAAGAGTTAAAAGATTTGCCTGCTGCAGCTCTTGAGACAGCATTAGATGATGTCACGTAACAAGTGAAACAATACACTCTTAACCCAGAGACAGAGAACAGATTGCATTGTAAGAAATAAATTGTATTTTTAATGGAATGGTAATTCTAAAATATAAATATTTAGGTTAAATGTTAGTTCACAGTAACCTTACTATACAAGCCAACTTGTCCAGATGTGCAGTCAAACTACCATTGCACTCGATCTTGCCACGAGTCAAGTTATGAATGAATTTTAGTATAAGAGTACTTGCAATGAGAAAATAGTGATATTTATTCAAGAAAAATATTAAAGAGAACCTTAAATACATGATAGCATGTAAAGTAAAAAAGCGCTGTATTAGGCTGCTCCTTCACACCCCAATGCAAAAAATGTATCATATAATCAACTTTGATGGATGACTTAGATAAAAGGTATGTGGAAATGACATTGCAAAGACCGTTGCACACACATACACATTTGGAAAATATTTCAACATAAGAAGTTAAGTGCAGCAATTTCATTGACAGTTGCATTGCATAGATCTTCAAAACAGGTGAAAGTAACACATAGTAATAAAGATCAAGAAACAAATATAATGTTTCTTGACAATTTACCTGCACAGCTGCTAGTGACAAGAGTGTCTATATACAAACAGCAAAGAAGTAAGCTCTGAACTGGACCTAGGAATCGTAGTGGCAATCTTCCCTCCTAGAAAATCTAATCCTGATCCCCAAATAGCACAGGTGATACAGTAACATAAAGAAGTGTTTGATAGGAAGTCTTTGACTAAAGAAGGAAGTATTAATAAGAACTTATGCTTTTCCAGCAGTGGTAAATCAGTTACGTTTTTGCCTGTCATATAATACTCTTACACAGTAATTCACTGGAAGGAAAGCTCTGGAGACATCATCATTCAGAAGATTTTATGGGACTGTACAAGCTACGTTGATATAACAAAAGTAATTATCATTAAAAAAGGTCTTATTAACTCTATAAGGGCTTTCATTATGACAGTTGCAAGAGCAAAATAAAAGTCTGCAAGAATATCTGTGACGGCTCACTAGCTGGTACATGGGTAGGAGGCCTCATCCAAATGGGAACATGAAAATACACATTGTATTAAACACACTGGACGAGAATGGATCTCATGGATGAACATCCCTTTCATCATCTGTAACACATTACCCATGTGCTTAGAGCTACTGTTCCTTTGAAAATCAGATATTTTGCCAAATACTGCTGCCCAATATCATCTGTTGTTACCTTCATTAATTCTGTGTCTGAAATTGCTTCCACTGACTGCCTTTTGGCACCTGGGAGTTTCCAGAAAAAGCATTTCCAGCTGGTCTCAAGGTTGGAAGGCACCCGCCTCCATGCTGATGGCATTCCAGTGAATTAATTCAATCACAATAAGACTGATATTCAGCTGCATTCTTCTCTTGAGACAATTTAGGAAGCAATTCTGGCTACCGAATGAATCAATATTTTTGAGGACAGAAACTGGTTTAGATAAAATAAAATCCATATGAGAAATACTTGATCTGAAATATGTGTGCCTATAGGTCCTCTCAGCTTCCAGCTTGCTCTACTCCCAACATAACCTGGTAGGACCTGCAGATGTCTGAATGCAAGAAGTCAGACCAGACAATGAAATTTGGTCTTTTGATGCAAAATTGGAGTCCATAAAGTTTGTGGGTTATAATGAAGAATAGTGATTGAAGCTCTGGGGCCCCTAACATAAGAAGGATGAGGATCTACTGGAGTGAGTCCAGAAGAGGACCACAAAAATGACCAGGGGGCTGGAGAACCACTCCTAAGAAGACAGGATGAGAGAGTTAGGGCTGTTTAGCCCAGAGAAGAAAAGGCTCTGGGAAGACCTTATAGCATATTCCAGTACCTAAAAATGGTACAAAAGAGCTGGAGAGGGACTTTTTACAAGGCCATGGAGTGATAGGACAAGGGGGAATGACTAAATTGAAAGATATTAGGTATTAGGAATGAAATCTTTACTTTGAGGGTGGTGAGGCACTGGAACAGGTTGCCCAGAGAAACTGTGGATACCCCATCCCTGAAAGTGTTCAAGTCCAGCTTGGATAGGGCTTGGAGCAAGCTGATCTAGTGGAAGACATCCCTACCCATGGCAGGGAGATTGGAAAGAGATTATCTTTAACGTCCTTTCCAACTCAAGCCATTCTATGAGTCTAATTCATTCATTCTTGGCAGACGGTTTGGGGTTTTTTATTGTTTTCAAGTCATGGAAAGAATAAACACTGGAAGAAAATTGAAGCAGATCTGCCAAAAAAGAAGAAAAAGAAAGAAGAAAACAACCTAGATATTATCATTACTGCTTCAACTCTCTCTAGGTAAAAGATCAACATCCACTCATCTGTTAACAGCACCCAGAGCCTACATTTATGAATTTTGTAGAAAAAAAAAGTGAAAGGAATTTCTAGAACAAGATTTCAGGTGAACATAAAATAGAACAGTTGCCAGTGTTTAGAACAAAATAAAATTACAAATTAAATCCAAATCTCAGTAATGGGATCCATTGTAAGTTCTAATAAATACTGCCTAACAAACCCAATGCATTCACCTTCCTCCTGAGACATGCCGAGAAAGTGTGTAATGGAGTTATGGAGAATGTCCTTCAATTCAACTGTTTACAGTGCAGCCAATAAAAATATTTTCATATCTATATTAGATAAAAATAATTTACACCCAATGCATGTGTTCTGTTTACTGCTACAGGTTGAACAGAGCATTGAAATTAAGGGTCAGATCTACTGAAGCTGCTGCAAATTTTGTTTCCATTTCCAAACAAAATAAAAGACAAAATCTTTTGAGCATTTTCATAAATGGAACTGCATTGTAAAAGAGGGTTGTATATCTTTGTCTGTCACACTCAATTGCTTAGAATTTGGCTACTAGCCTGGATTATATCAGAATTCAGCTTCAAAACCCCTGCTCTCCTTTGGTCACAGCATTACTGTTTATCCCAAATCAAGCAAAGTTTCCTACAGTCATGCTCATGCTACCCAGCTTGCTTGTTTCTTGTCAATAACAGATGATCCTCAAATTTTAATGGAAACCAACAACTTCATAAAATATTTCACCTTTGAAATGCAGGCTATATTGCCATAATCCACTAGAAAAAAGAATTCTTTCCAGATCTATTCACAGCAGTGTGTCCCTGGATGGCTGCCCAAAATTATTATTGTTCTATTAGTATTGGGTTTTGTCAGATTTCATCCAGCTAACACATGTTAAAACTATAGCTCTTCTGTTTACATTTGGATTTTTAATATCTGTTTTATTATTTTTTTCTGCCTCTAAATGATGAAAAGAGAGAATCAAACTTCCCCAATGTACAGATACAATCGTGTAATTACAATCGTGTAATATGGATATGTGCAATAATGTCCTGTGTAATTACAATCGTGTAATATGGATAATGTCCCTGTGAGCAAATGAACGCTGCACTCTATTGGAAATGGGGAGAAGGATCTTTGGTCAGCTTTAAAATTTCCCAGTTCTTCTATGGAGTGGACACTCCAATACTGTCCCAATTCTGTCCTTTCCATCTTTTATTTCTAATAAGGCACATCTTGTTAGCTCAAGATTTACTGAAATCTTTGGAAAAATACTTTTTTCACAGTCCTAAATTGTGAATTAATTGTTTATTTCTACATTCTCTGGTTTCAAACCTAAGCAAGAAATCCCAGATTTCGCAAGCTGAAACAGGTGACATCCTCACTATGCAATGTAGTGATACATAAAGCAAGTGTTTATTCTACATGGAACAGCATAACTCACAGATACCTTATCAGGTCCTGAGAGCAATACCCCATCACTAATTCTGTACTTGGTCTGGGCTAATTTGCCTTTCAGCTCTGTAACTTCTGATATCTCAGTGCTGCATACAGTAGTTACATCACACCAGAAGTGTTTAGAGAGTAGTCAGACATCAGTCACTTGGAACTGTACCTTTTCTAATAAAGATAAAGAAGGGTTATGCTACAGAAATCAAGGGCTTGCTAGAGGGAGATGTTGAAATAAAAACTCGTAAAAAATCAGGGAACTTTCTTTGCCAACAGACGTTGCCAGCAAAATAAATACTGCTTGCCCAGGGGCAAGGGCAGCTTGGGTTACATTGCCACTAAAAACCTTCAGCAGAAATGTCAATCACAATTATGATTTTAATATATTTGGCATTGAAATGTCAGATGTGTTGTTGATCCTCCTCTAAGAAATAACCAAGATCACTCATACTTTGTATTTTTCTTAATCTGCAGTCAGTACAGATTTTAACAGGATGCTCTAGATAGGAAACTACATGGACAAATCCTTTCAGTAACATAAGAAACTAGGAAATGTTCATGCAGATGTATTCAGACAACCTAAATCACAAAGCTGTCAACTGAAAGTTGCATTCTGTGTTTTTTAATCTACAATTATGAGAGGTTGTAGAAAAAGTATAATGAGGCATTAGAATCTATTTTTATGAAACAAAAAATGTCAAACAGTCTTGGCCTGAGTACAGGTACAAAACAAAAATCACCTCTCGAATGTCACCAAGGAAGTGGAAGGAAGCACGAGCATTTCATGCCAGCGCTGGTGGCTGTAGGACATAAGCTAATTGTTGCCTGAGTAACCCTCAATGTATTTTTCTCAATACTTATGTCTTGCAGGTCACTTCAGCAGTTACTATTAATTTAGTAAGTGTGTCTTTATGTCTGTATTTGATTTTAAGTACAGTACTTGCCCCTGGTCTTTGAATGCACACTGGGTAGAAAGCATTAACATTATCTACACCATTTAAGATTATGCACACTTCAATTAGATCTCTCAACCATTTTTCCTTAGTGGCTGCCATCATCCTAGTTCCTGCAGGCTGAAAGTTGAATGTTTTCTCTAGACCTTGTTATCCTTTTTGTCACTTACTCCATAAACCTGTTCACTACAGTCTCATCTACTCCTGAAAATAGTCCTTATCAATCCACTGTTATTACAATATTTTCCATAACTTACATCCATCCAGGTGAGATAAAAACTGAACTAAATCACTCCACATCCATGTGTAGTACTAAACCCAATGTAGCCTTGATTTTTCACATGCAATGAACAGTTTTGTGCTCAGTCTTTGTCACAGAGCCAGGAAAGTGCTTAAGAATATAGTTTAATTTTAAATATTTCAAGAGTTTTATTGATTTGAGAGAAGGAACTCATAAGAAAACTCAGACATGCATTAGAGTTTGGTAGTGCTTATTAGTTTTGGAAGAATGCTTTGAGTATCATCTTTCCTAATCAATCTCATGTATTTAATTATTTATTACTCACTCCTATGTGCAATGATTAAGTTGCAATTTTTGAAGTCCCTTGTCTCTTGTCAGCCTTCTCATTTGTGATCCAGTGTTTTCTGCATTGCCATTTGTTTTTATACATTTCTCAGCAAATCGTTGCCATATTCATATCAGGTTTTTGGGTTATTTGTTTTGGTTTGTTCTTTTTTTTTTTCTTAATCACATATCTTATGGTTTTGTTTACTTGGTCTCAACAGTTTACTGACTTGGGCTTTGTTATTTTGGGTACTGCTGAGTTCTTTTGGTCTTTTTTGAACACCACTCTTGGATATATTCCTGACAAATCTGAACTTGTCTGTTATTTTTACTGCCTCTATATGAGCCAAACTCTTGATGGGACAGAGAACAGTGAAAATAAGAAGCATCTGTGACAGAGATGACTGGTGCAATTCCAGATCAGAAAATATAAACCATTAATATCAAGTTGGTAATCTGTATTGCTTTTCCTTAGGAATTATACTTTATTTCATGCAAATATACTTTTACTATGAATTTTGAAGTAACTCCAGCAGATAAAATAATGTCAGCTTTATCAAGAACATATATCAAGAGATGCACTTACAACCTATATTAATGTACTGCACATCTGAGTGAAAACCAAAATATGATTCATTATATACACTGTTTATTTTACAATCAGGTTATTCAGCAATTCTCTGAAGCTGAACAGTTAGGTTTGTTAAATGAACACTGATTTACTTTTTTCC
>NW_008669968.1:20181-28134 GCF_000695815.1 Acanthisitta chloris | reverse complement strand
TATAATAATACTATTTACCTATCCAATAAGAAAAAAAGAAGGTAAATCACAAATGACAGACCATCTTTCTATTGGACTGAGCTGTAGTAAAAATATAAGTACTTTTCTTAATATGCAGCAAATTTACAGAAAGCACTAGAAATTAATAAGACATTCTTTACTTTTTTTTTTACTTTATTTGCTTATGATCAAATTCATCCAGTTTACTGTCTATAAATTACTGGAATTGCCAGATTTTGTTTCTACTATACCAACAGCTTATTTATCCTCCAGCTTCCTGGACTCCTGATTTTCCCTTTGTAGAGAGATTCAGATTACTCAGAGGAGAAAAGCATCTCCCAGAGAACAGATAAGGAGTGATCAAAAGGCAGCAAGCTTGAATACAATCTCTTGACCATTCCAAAACAAAGCTCTGAAGATAAAAAGCAGGGAGGAAACCCTGGCAGGAAATAAGCAACAGCGCAAGAACTGGAAAAGATAAATGGGCAAGAGAGAACAGGAGAGGTGCTGTCCACAGCACAGAAAGACACACTGTAGGGTAAAAGAGAAGAAGAAAAAAAAAGAGATGAACAAACCAAAAAGAACCATGGACAGACACTGTGAATAGATGAAGTGAACAAAAGGAATCTTGGCCTTATTTATAATCAGCTGAAAGCCTGGCTTTTTGAGTACTTGGGCTGATACATGCAAACACAGGCAGCTAACCAGTTGCATGTTAACTTGTCCATCTGTTCAATGAATGAACTTCAGAGGTCTGCATACACTGAAAAACCTGTGTCACTTGGACCTCAGAGAAGGAAAGCAGAGGGTAGCTTAGGCTTTCTAAGACTCAAGTTTACATGAAGAATTTTACCTCCCAGTATATTTGAAGCAGTGCAAAGCTTCAAATTTGATGTGATTTATATTGGTACATCATAACTTATATTGACTTGCCTGGGATAAACCTTAAGGTGAGATGAATCACTCCTTAGAAGCACCTGCTATTCACTGCAGTGGGCACTAATGGGAGACTACAGTGACTGTATCAGATGCAGCCACCTACACTGCACTTGGTCAAATGAATCCCATAAAAATTACCTATATAGATATTTAAGAAAGTGAAGAAGCAGTGAGGCACCTAGAAGACACTTCAGCCTCTTAATGCCTTAGGATTAAAAGGTTAAACCAAATGGTTAGTAAAACTGACAGTGACTTAATTCTTCAAAAATCATATTAAAGCCAAATAGAGATGTCACAAAATTTTCAAGTGGATTCGTATCTTCACTGTCTGGAAAAATTCTTACCACAGTACTAAGATTTTAGATAACTGAATTTTCACTGTAATTTTTCTCAACCTTAAGAATACTTGGAGATTCAGGCCAGGTGGCTGAGAAGTCTTAACCTTGTCCTTACTACATCTTTCACCATAGCATAATACTTTCACTTCCACATAAACTGCCCAAAGCAACTTATGGGGCAGCTGTCTACTATTTTGAGTAAGAATTGCCATTAGAGCCAGTGATTTTTTGCAGTGTCATTAAGTATATAATGTCATTAGATGGTATGCCCATGTCACATCACTATACGACCAACAATCTCATTTACCTTAAACCTCAAGCAACAGCCAAACAAAACAATGCCCATATACTTTCATATACTCCTTTTGAGCTTTTGTACATATATCCACACAACCAAGGCTGCAGTTGGACTAGGCTCCTGCTATATCCCAACTTCTGTGTGGTACTTGAGTTCTTACAGCCAGTCATGAAGTTAAGCACTCACTCTGCTGCCTCTTTTCTGCATGTTCTACTTTACCAAAAGATGAGTGCAACAGAGTTGAAATACAACAAGAAACGTACTTTAAATTACTAAATCAAAGTAAAGAGACTACACCTTTAACTGTGTGGCTTTGCAGAAGCAGTGGGGTAAGACCAAGGGGAAAAAGGATACTGAACAGATACTGCAGACCAACCCAATCATTTTTGGTTTGAGGATTCAGGAACCACTATCCCCCTATGACAGCCAGCTAAATATGGAAGAAAGACAAATGAATAGAAGGCTTTCTCATTGTTCTTTGCACAAAATGGTGTACCACAGAGATGAAGTCCCCCTGGAGAAATAGTAGGAAGCACCAAAAGATAGTAGGAGCCAAATGAAGAAGCAAAACAGAGTAAAGCATCAAAATTATATGGTCTGGAAATATTTTGAACTAGTGAATCCAGAAAAAAGGAAGAAGAACATATGGAAATATTCTACTCCCTGTCCTTAGACTGGCTATAAAATACTTCAAAGGTGTCAGGATGTCATACTAATCGTAGTTATTTCAAGTCCTTTTGTGCTAAAGTGGTATCTACTTTCAAGTTACTGAACAAATGAAAATGGAACATCCCATTGCTGGTGGAAAGGATATTTTATGTATTCAACAGAGTATGCAATAATTCAGAAATTTTTATGTTATTACTTATTGATGGTATTGAGAACTCATAAGCTATATGTAAAGATCAATACCCATAATGTTCCTGTGTTGAGAACCTCTATCTCTCACTGCCAGTAAAACCTCGTATTTATTCAAGTTATGAGCTTGCAGGACTCAATTCAGTATAGCTGCTGGAAGGGAGCTGGTCAGGAAGTGGTAGGGAAGGGCACCAGCTCCAAAAGGAATATTACAGCTTTCGGGTATTTATGGGTTTCTGGACGCTTATTTTAGGGAGGTACAGCACTGTTTCACAGCACCTTTCAAACAGTGAGAGGTCACTCCAATTTTTTTTGGATGAGTCTGGGAACAGATATGTGCTGCACGTGGGGCATTCTCTCCCTCATGTATCTTCCTACCTCTCCCCTTTCTCCTGCAATACACAATATTTGCCTTCTCCCTGAAAACTGCAACACAAAGGCACAAAACAGCCATCTTTCTATCTGTGGCATAACCTCAAGTGACCTCCACCTGAGCCACTCAGATGAGGCAAGAATCTGAAGCTGTTCCGTAGAGAAGATGGGGTACAAAGATGAGGGTAGAACAAGCAACCCAGCAACTCAAAGGGCTGGAGAAAGTGGTGCCTGTCCTGGCTGATCTGTCCCCTCAGAGGAGCAGACACCAGCAGGACACCTGACCCTGTGTTTGAGCACAGAGTTAAGGCAGGCAGTCCCCACAGCACCTCTGCCTTTGTGGCTGCAGCCAAACTTGGTGCTAACAGCACACAAAAGCTGCTGCACAGGGCAGCTGAGACTTGTAACAACAGCCTGGTATGAGTGTGGGAGCTGTGTCTGCTGTGGATTCTTGGGAACGAAGTAGTTGTTCATAGTGCCAAACACTGTCTTCATTCTTACAAAATCCAAGAATTTAAAAAAAAATTCAAATCCTAAGGGTGTTATACAGTATAAGATATATACACATTCATACACACATCAGATCTCCTCTGAGCCTTCTCATAAGTAAACAATCTCAACTGCCTCAGGCTCTCCTCATATGATAGATGCCCAAATCCTTGCAGTGGCCTTTGCTACACTTGATACATTATGTCTGTGTCTTTCTAATTTTGGGGAGCCCAGACATGGACACATCACTGCAGATGTGCCTTAGCCAAGGCTCAACAGAGGAGAAGACTTACTCATCTCCCTTGACCTAATAGTAACACTCCCCCTAGGGCAGCCTGGCTGCTCGTGGGCGCCTATGCAGCTAGGGCACTTTGCTGGCTCATGTTCTACGTGGTGTTCACTAGGAGTCTCAGGGTCTTTACTGGAAAGTGACTTTCCAGCCAAACACCACCCAGCCTGTACAGGTGAGTACCTGGGGTTTCTTCTTCCTCAAGGGCAAGACTTGGCATTTCCCTTTTTGCTTGGCTTCAGGAGATTCCTGCGGGCCAAGATCTCCCCCCTTTCAACAAGCCACTAAATGGCACCACAACCCAATGGTACATCTGGTATACCAATGATTCCTCCTGGTTTTTTTCAGACCTGCAAAACTGCTGAGTGTCTGCCCTGCCCAATCATCCAAGTCATCACTGATGATGTTACACAGTACTGGCCTCAGTATCATCCTCTGTGGTTTAAATACTAAATAATATATTTTAAATGCTTGTATGCATACTTCAATTCCATGTTTATCATCTCCTCAAAATGTTCTTGATAAAAATAAATTAAATCACAAAAACAAAACCAGTGAAATAAAGATGACAGAAAGATGATTTTTAAAAACCACAAAGGTGCAGTTGCAAGTTAAAGCTCTAAACCAGAACATGTATAGTATATCCTGCTATTTTCCTCTCTGACAACAAATTGATAGTAGAGCAAACACATTATTCCATAAGAATGACGTCCTCTAGTCCCCTAATTCACACACAGTTCTATAGAAAATATCTTCACCAAATACAAACTAACAGTGTTCAGCCTCAATCCTTTGTATTATTTCTGTATACAGTTACTGTGCAGTATTCCAGGTTCAGGTAGCCAGCTTACTGTCTCATTATTTAAATGTCTGTCATTGAAAAAAACCAGAGTGAATTGAGTCACATAATTCCAACACATGATTTCACAAGTGCAAATTTACAAATCCCACAAATGCAGTTCTCTCATTGCTTCTGCACTGAGAAACCACCATGCATCTAAGAACTGTGGATAAGAGAGTAGCTTTAGATTTCACTCAAGATAATCAGCCATAAGTTTGTTATCGCTTTACTCCTCTTCATGAGGGCTTGAGAGCTGGCAGTCTGAGGAGATGAATGGGAAAAATCCATACAGTGCTCAAGTGTATTCAATCAAGTTGTTCACAAAGGAAGGCAAACACCTATGCCAGGATCCACTGTGCCCAAGCTACACACTCCAATTCAAAAAAGTTTAACACATCAGGGCGATGGCCACACCAGGTCAAAGCAAAGATATACACCATTGTTTCCTTCACCTCTGCGTGTGTTCTCTCCTAGACATCTGCTATAAGCCACTGTTAGAGACATTCCCAAAGAAATCCAGAAATTTGCAGCTCATGAATTTATTTGGATCTTCCTGTTGTCTTTGGATTTAATATTCTTCACACTTTTTTCTTTGCATGAATTTATCTAATTCAGCTGCTTTTTGAAGGTGTCATTTTTGGCCTGCATAATAATCCATAGCAAAGAGATGAACAGGTTAACCATACTTTACTTGAGGAACCATCTTTTCTACTTTGTTCTGAATCAGTTTCTTGCATGTTTCATATTATGTTGCATAGTTCTTGCTTAGAAACTGAGCAAATTAACTACTTGTAGTCTTAACTTGATAAAAGTTCTCAAGAACTCATGACCAGCACCATTTTAATTACCTATGCAATGTAGTGTTCTCATTATCATAGCATTCACATTTCAAGATCTGAGTACACCTGCTTAGCAGTCCAAGGACCAGCAACACAGTTTTGGCAGAGACAGTGAAAATATTCTTTCTACTAACAAAAAAGGTAGATGTTCATGGGTAAATACTGGGTTTTCACCTGTTACAATCCTAGAATTAGTAATTTTGTGTATTCCATTGGTAATGTTAGAAGTGTTATTATTACTGGACATGGTTTAGTGGTGAACACGGTGGTGCTGGGTTAATGGTTCAACTTGATGATCTTGGAGGTCTTTTCCAACTTTAACAATTCTATGATTCCAGGATGTACGTGCCTTAGAACATTTGTGTAGCAACATGACATATTAAATATTGTAGGACAACTGGCCTATGCACTGACCTTTTATATGCATACAGATTGACATCTTTAAAGGTTTATGTTTTATCACTAAGTCTTCCTATACTCACTGCAGCTTCCCACACAAACAAGCAGAGGGTGAAACTTGCTGGCACAGTGCAGCAACTCTGGCAATTCTTATTTGGAAGCTAAATCTCTAATCCTCAGGCTGCTTTCAATTATAACAAGATAGGAAATAGCATGGAATTGCTCCCAGGATAAGAATTTTATAAGTGGTTCCGTAAAATTCCATCTTCACTCTCTGGCAATAAATAGAGAGTACAACCACACATCTCTCTTGAAAATGCAAGGACAGCTGTAAACCATCTTAAAAACAATTCTTATAATGAAGATTACCAGCAAAAATACCTATATGGACAATCCAAAATTCCTCAGGTTTTATCTTGGCAACTAGATCTCATCAGAGCCGAGCAGAGATGGACAAAAGAGAAGATGCTGTGAGTCCTTTATTCCAAGATCTGTGGCTGTTACATTTCTTGCTAGGAAGCCAGCAATGCTTGCAGCCATCAGGAGCCCTGCAGTTCAGTGTTCCTGGCTGTTACAAGCACTGTCAGGCAGGCGGCAATGCTTCGAGCTGACATTAATCACCGACTTTGGGGTTCACAGCTGTTACAAGCAGTTCCAGCAACTTGGTGGTGCTAGTAACAATTTATTTCACTTAGCAACAAATGCTGGCATATGGGTGCTGCTTATAATTTCTGAGGAGCTTTTTGCCAATGCTATTAGCTTCCACAGTCAGCTGGGGTTACAGTAATGGGAGATTTAAGAACTTTTAAGACCATTTCTAACAGCTCTGCCTAACAACAAAGAGTACCTTTGGCTACAGTAACTGTGCATACAAACATTGCTAATATGTTGGCAACTTTCCTAATAATAACCAAGTGCCTGATACTACCTACAGCTGTGGAAGCATTAGTCAGTGCTTCAAAACGCTGCTGCTATGTCAACAACAAGTACAGAGTTTAACAAGTCACTCTTACAATACCAGGAGATATTCTGCCAGAGCTCTGTGGTGCAGCTAAGTCCCTCAGCAGGGTATATTAGCTCAGGCTCAGCACTGTGCGAATAAAGTCACACAGATTTTGAGCAATGTGAAAATATTGAAAGCTACACCACAGAGAACACAGGATGCTGAGAATACAGACAGAGGCTCTGTTTCTGAATATCAAAAAATGTGTTTAAAGCAGCAGTGAGACTGAGAAGAAGACTTTAATTCAGACATCACTGTCCTTATTCGTGAAATATCTGTAGTGGATTTTTTAAAAATCTAATTTAAAAATATAAAAGAAAGTGCTCAATGCCTTATAAATAAGTTTAGCTTGGTTTGGATTTTATCTACTATACACTTAAATATGTGACATTAACACTAATGCTTTAAGATGCATTAAGGTGTCTTATAAAAAGCATGTCTAAAAGCAATTTTGATCTAAAAAATTTCAGACAGATGTTGAAGGACACAATTTTACTACATAACTGACTCTGCTTTCAAGGTTTTTTCTTTACCGCTGCTGACTCTGTCATAAACATGAAGGGCAAATCATGCTAAACCAGTCAGATCACACTTTTTGATAGAGAACAAACTTTATGTCTGAAGTAGTTACAAGGGAAGTGACAGATCTCATTTTTAACACGGTTTTTGACACTGTCATACGATATTTTCTAAGCAGTCTAACAAACGTTCTAAGCAGACTGAACTACAATTCAGTCTGTATATAACTAGCTGGAAATCACAAAAGAATATTAGCTATGAAAATTTCATATGATGCCATACGGTCTACACCGCTGACATGCAGCCTATTCCAGTTCTGCTATGTTATGGGACTGAATGATGAAATAACATATAAACTACTACATTTGCAGTTCGGAGATTATCCAATATACAGAAATGCAGCTGTAGAATTCAGAATAAGAGCATACAAGAGAAATAATCTTGAAAAATAGGATGAAATGAAAAAGCTTTACACATTTAGAAACAATGAAATGCACAAAATTTATAGGAAAAAATAGTTATAAAACCATTTGTTAGTCTTGCATGGGGAAACAAAAAGATCTGAGTGTATAATAGCTCACAAAGTTGAAGGTGAATCAACAGTGGCATTCTGCAAAGAAAAGGTCATGCTATTGTGTATGAACAGGAGCGTTAGCTGTACTCCAGTGGGAGTGGTCTTTTTCCTCCGCTGCTGATATATGTCAAAACAGCATCTGAGTCTAAGAACGTATTGTTGTGAAGAGAGACCATGTTAGAGAACATGTGCTTC
>NW_008669968.1:19132-20151 GCF_000695815.1 Acanthisitta chloris | reverse complement strand
CACACATTATTAAACTGAAAACTTGGAGTAAAACCCCCTTTGAGACAGCAACGATGTGCCACAAAACAAGAGCATAGAAAGAGGAGAAACACTGCCAATGCCCTTGACCTACACAAAACCAGGGAATTTATTATGTGAAACTCCTAATGACCTTTGTTGGAGTTGCTGAATCCAGTGGCCCAACAGAGGCAAGGCTGCCACAGCTCTGTGCCCCCAGGTCTAGCCAGTAGCAAGGCTGAGCAGGTATTCCCGATACAAAGAATACACACATGCATGTATATGTATGCACATATGCATTTATAGACATGGCCAGCCACACAGATGAACACAGACAAAAACCATAGCACTTGGAAAAACACAGACAGCATCAGTCACCTCATTCTGCTTCCCTTTCTGGCTGGTCAGGGTGAAGGCACTTGCATGGAAAATATACACATATATGTATGTACACAGCATGGACCCCTCCAGCAGCTGGGCTTAAACAGTCTGTCCAGCAGCTGCCTCTGGACACTCAGGTCTCCCCAGCTGGTGGCACCTGGACATACAAGACCCTGAGGCCCCTAGCCCCACTACAGCTGCTGGTGCTCAGGCACACAGAGGCAATCCCAAGACATATTTGCCTGCATCCCATAACAATCCCTATACCCTATAGGCAGTAAAATCCTTCTTTTCAAAGGCGGCCCCAAGACCCTCTCCCACTGACTGATCTTGATGGGTCTAACACCTGTACAATGGGGCCCATCACTCCCTTCCAGCAGACCTGTGAGTAGCTGGGTCAGGCTCCTGTTTCCCTGATAAGCTTCTGAGGTTCCTCTACCTGTCATTGTCCTTCTGCTTCTTTGTCCTCACGGAGACAACCTTTTTATTTCATACCACAACAACCTGAAGTAGTGGGCTATGTATCACATGGCAGAGGAAGAGAGGAAGGGGGAGGGGGTAGAATCCCCACTAGCCTGAGGTGGCAGAATCATGGTTGTGATCCCAACTATAGCAGCCACCTGCATTCTTGACCAGGACAC
>NW_008669968.1:17524-19005 GCF_000695815.1 Acanthisitta chloris | reverse complement strand
CAGAAAAAACCAAATTATTAATCTTAGAGGTTGAAATCTTTGCTGGTCCTAGAGTGCACCTAGCATAAAATCTTAAGTAATAGCTCAGAATATCTCATTAAGGAGCAGATGTCTCCTCATGAATAAGAACTTCTGAATTTGTAGGTCTGAAATGGAATTAGAAGTGTTGGTATAAACTATGGGCTTTAGATCACATGCCTTCATAACAGTCTTGAGCTAAACCCCGTGCTCTTTTGAATTTTCTGTCATTATTTATTCATTAATCTCTTCATGAATTCACAGCTGAACACTTTCATCATGACCATGTTAAGAACTGGAGATGTGGACAGTTCTTTTATCACTTGGACAAATGAATATAAACAAAATTATGTGTTCCCTTTCCCCCAGTCAGATTTATGTATATAAATAAAGATTTATTTTCAGGTTCTCCATAAAGGTTTCACTGACTGTTGACAGTCCTTGCACGCTTGTATCACATACAAGTCAACAATTACCCAGTTCCAATGAAAATTGGGACAGAGATATTGATAGGTGTAGTCATATTGCTCTGAATCCCAGATCTCTATTCTGGGCAGTGCTTAAAATGTTCAGCATATTTCACAGAATCATAGAATGGCCGGGGTTGGAAAGGACCTTTAAGATAATCTAGTTCTAACCCCCCTGCCATGGGCAGGGACACCTTCCACTAGACCAGGTTCCTCAAAGCCCCATCAACTTGGCCTCAAATACTTCCAGGGATGGGGCATCCACAACTTCTCTGGGTAACCTGTTCCACTGTCTATTATATATTCACATGTAGATACATATATATATATAGAGAGAGTGGGTTTATATATACATATCTATTTATTTAAATGTTATAAACATATATTTATACATTATATATTAAAGCCATAATTGTCCAATTCATCACAATCAACCTCTTAACCCTGCCTGGGTTTACCAACCAGTCAGATATTCAATGACTCACCCTAAACCTAGGTGTTTCACCACAAACTCTCTGCAGTTTCTCACATTTTCCCTATACAAACAAAGTAACACAGTCTACACACAGCCATTAAATATTCCCTATCTGTCTGACCTCACAACCTCCTATGACATAGGTCATTGCAGAGCTTCACTCTTCGGGTACTTAGAAACATTTTAAAAAACTTTGGAATCTAAATACTTTGTGAACACTATACATGCATTTGCTCTTTCAACAGAAAGATAACTAGACTCAAAGCTAGCTGGAAAATATTCATGTACTTTCTTATCATCATTTCAGTAAACAAATTACAACACTCGTTGACCTTACCTCATTAAAAAAATGTTTATTTTCTCCCTCAATTTAGTTGTGAAAGTAAGATTCAACAGAAATACTGAAAACTTGTACTGTTGGAATATCTGGAGTTTTTTTTCCAAATATTTTTTATTTTACTTCTTATAAGTCTTTGTAATGTCACAGAATCATAGAAAGTCTTCAGTTGGAAGGGAACATG
>NW_008669968.1:0-17497 GCF_000695815.1 Acanthisitta chloris | reverse complement strand
CCCGCCCATGGGCAGGGATTCCACCTACTAGACCAGGTTTGTCAGGGCCCCATCCAACCTGGCCTTGAACAGCTCCAGGGATGGCACATCCACAGCTTCTCTGGGCAATCTGTTCCAGCGCCTTACATTACACCCTCACATTACAGAATTTCTTCCTAATATTTAATCTAATTTAAATCCCTCTTCTTTTAGTTTGAAACTGCCCCTCCCCTTTTCTTATCACTATCTGGCCATGTAAAATGTTGCTCTCTCTGTTTTTCATAAGCCTCGTTCAAGTGCTGGAAGGCCACAATGACATCTCACTGGTGCTTTCTCTTGACCACGTTGTACTCTCTTAGCCTGTCTTCATAGGAGAGGTGTTCCAGCCATCTGATTTTCTTTGTGGCCCTCCTCCAGACATGCTTCAACAGGTCCACAGTTTGCATGCTAAGAATTTCCTTCAGCAGTATAATCATGAGCAGTGGTCACTGAAGACTGCAGAAGGTACATCAGTGACAAAAACAAGTAATTTTTGATATTAATTAATTAAAAGTGATCAATTAGAGGATCCATTCATTTCATTTTGTGGCACCAAATCAAATGGTCCATGTGTAAAATGAGAAGAGTGCTTCTTGCAGGGGCAGAAAAAGAACCAGGCCATGAGAGTATAATCTGTCCACACACGAGTTGTAGCAAGGATAAAGAGAAATCTGTCTAGCATTCAGTAGCAAGATCTGTCCTAAATTTGCCTAATTGCTTCATAAGTGCTATTCAGACAGGAAATGTAGCTGCTACTGCAGTTGTAAAATGAAAGGCAGAGAAGGAAGATGGTTATTGAGTCTATTTTTAAGTATGAGAAATGCACTCGCATAGTACAATGATGCAGACATTCAGACACAGCAGAATGAAAATGGGAATAGTACAGTGAAAGAACCTGCTTGTGTTACATTTCAAGATGATGACAACCACCCTAGGCCTACGCATTATAAAAACACAATGGCTAAATAGCTTATAAGGTTTGAAGGTTAGTAGAAGCATCCCACAGCTAACATTTCATGTGTATAATATGCTTTGGAGAGTTTCACATTACATCACAGTTTAAGAACCAGAAGGCTACTGCCCTGTGCATTCACATAACTTAAAGGCTGTCAGTACTTTCCTGGGGACCCATTACTTGCAGAAACAACTGACCATACTGTCAGTGGCCCTTCTAAAAAAAAAAAACAGGCACTGTGACTTTTATTTTATGTCCTATTACAGTGACAGAAATTTTTAAAAAGTACTCCTTCAAGAACCAGGTGGCCTCAGAATAGAAAACATATCTTGCTTCTTTGTTCACAACAGGAGAAAAATCACTGCAAGGTGCATCAGGATCTGGCAAACCACTGGTATATTGGTAGTCCTGAGATCATAGCATCATTAAGGTTGAAAAAAGACCTCTAAGATCATCAAGTCCAAGTGCTAACCTATCACTACGAACATGTTCACCACTAAACCATGTCCTAAAGTGCCATATCCATACATCTGCTGAACACTTCTGTGGAAGGCGATTCCAGCACTTCCCTGGGCAGCCTGTTCCAATGTCTGACCATCCTTTCAGTGAAGATTTTTTTCCCAATATTCAATCTAAACCTCCGCTGGTGCAACCTGAGGCCATTTCCTCATATCCTGTTACTTGTTTCCTGGGAGAAGAGACCAACTCCCACCTCACTACAACTTCCTTTCAGTAGTTGTAGAGAGCAATAAGGTCTCTCCTGAGCCTCATTTTCTCCAGGCTAAACAGCCCCAGCTCCTTCAGCCATTCCTCATTTGACTTGTTCTTCAGAACCTTCATTGTTGTTCTCTGGATTCCCTCCAGCACCTCAGTGTCTTTCTTGTAGTGAGGGGCCCAAAACTGAACACAGTATTTGAGGTGTAGCCTCACCAGTGCTGAGCACAGGGGGACAATAAATTAATAATGATGCTGAGGGGGAGGAGGATTAAAATAAGGAGCGCAAAACTGAGCCTGTTGCAACTGAACCTGGCAGTTTCATATGTAAAATGACTACATGAAGGCATTTTAATGAAACATACATTTCCATCTCTATTTTTTCAGCAATTTTAATGTTTGTATGGTGTTAGTGACTGGAAAACAAGTTTTCCATAAAGCAGAGGAATAGATAAACAGGTTCCTCCTCCCACTGATAAAAAGCTTGTATCCATCATTATTAGATGAAATTGTGACTCAATTAGACTAGAACAAATCATGCCAAGCTACAATGACAGAAGTGACTGATGAACTTTATCCCAGAGCTTATCCCCCTGCAAATGGATGGATAGGCATGGCAATGATGCAGCATAATGCTAGTGAAGCATGTCCAACTACACTTCAGAAGGACTTTTAAACAAAGTGAAACTGTCTACTAAAGATAGACCACAGTCACTCCATGGCTGTAGCAAAATGCTTCTTTCTGAGCGGTTTACATGAGATGAATCTTGACTGATATTGAAAAAAGCATGTATTCATCATTAAGAAAGTGTAACCTAAAAGAAGCCATTTCAGCAGTTTACGGATTACAATTTGTCTACCACTGCAGATTGGAGATAAACAGATCAAGATAAGAAACTATCAATAATTATTACAGTACTACCAACATCAAGCATCAAAAAATTCCACTTCTTCCCTTCTTCAGTTCAAATAACATTAAAAAGAAAACACAGAGGCATTCTCTTTTTCCCTCTCCATTCTGTAAGTTTCATTGTTTAAGCCTGACCTATTCACTTAAGGGGAAAAAAGATAACAAGCATTTATTTTTTGCAAGGAGGATTAAGATTCCTGCATAACAACAACAATGCAGGAATTGAGGTGTTAAGCAAAACACCAAATATCACAAATTTTGCAACTGAATACTGAGGGCTGACAGCACTGTTCAAACCATGCCTCCAGGGCCAGTGGCAGCTGACAAGCTGGGGCTGAAAATTGTGTATGAGTGGCAGCTGACAAGCTGGGGCTGAAAATGAGGGAGTTTGTGTATGACTGAGGATCTGATGACATGTACCCACCAACCAGCTTGTGGGTGATGACTCAACTAAGTTTGTTAATCACTTACTAAGAATAAGACCCTAATTAACAAGCTAGTGTGAATGTGGATTTATGGCTTTCCAGCAGTTGCCAAATTACAAACCCAATATCTGTGTTTGAATAAAAAATAAAAATCTTTTAGAAAATATGGTTGGTTGGTTTTTTTCCTCTTAGCTAAATAAGAAAATTTCACTGCAAGTTAACCCTTATCTTCCTAGATCACTTACCTAGACTTCAGAGAGGTATCTCAATTACATTGAAAGAACACCCCTCCACGGATGTTTATCCTATCTGAGAGCTCACCAAACCAGCAGTTTGAATCCTGCAGGGTCAGCAGATGAGAAAGTTAGCTTTCTTCGCACCTTCCCCAAATGCTGCATCCATCAGTGTCTCTTTCACATTCAACCGCAAATTATTGTCATTTCAAAGTAATTCTAACAGTCCTCAAGATTCTGCTGGGGTAGCTAGAAATCACAGCAAAATTGAAGACCCCCAGTCAGTAGTAATTCACAGCTGCTGTTCCTTTGCAGTGTTCTCAGAAGCGTTACCAGTAACAGACACAGATTAGTCTTCAGACTAGCAGTTCCTAATCCTGTTGTGCCAGTATATGGCACAGAACACATATCTGGCCTTTGGCTTTCAGCAGGCAGTACATGAGAAGAGTCAGGCACCTCAGAGCATCCATTCGTGTAACTGTCAGTAGCCAGAGGGAAACAGCCAACAGGAAAGCAGGTATGTAACCCTGCCTTTCTGCCAAGATTACAGCTATTCTCTTTAATTCCAGGTGTTCCCATCTTCCCCTCACACCATCTAGGATATCACTGTAATGACAAGACCACAGCTACATCAAGGAAGCGTGAACCGCCCAGCAAAAGGTCATCACAAGCCATGCACAGAATTCATACATCCCTTTATTGGCCCACTCTGCTCCTCTTGTTACATCTTGGAAGAAATTGTGGAAGTCACTGCATTTCCTAACAAGCCTGAGCACACTGATATGGCACACACATTTTCACAGCATGAGTTCTGGTCACTGCTGTTAGGAAATTTATGCAAAAAATCAGGTTTAAGCAGAAGCCAGGTGTGACACCACTCAGATCACAGCAGTTCAGCCCTGTGTACAAGCGGAAGTGTTGGTGCTGGCAGAACTTTAAGTAGTGACACAGCAACAAACTGTACACAGAGACCCCAAGAAAATTCAGCTTCTACAGTTTTTATTTTAGGTGCTCAAAGCCTTCCTACATCCAACATGAGATGCAGACACTATTCCACAGTTGAATTATTCCATAAAATTGTTATAACAAGTTTTTTCACATCATATGTGGGTTTCTGTTGCTGTGGTGGAGTTTATCAGACAACTAGTTATGCCAAGGCAAAAAGTAGAGGTTTGGCCAGCTCTCCATTTGGTTTGTGGCAAGCATTCTGCAGCAGCTGGTTATGATCTTGAAACTAGAACCACGAATTCATGTGGTGATTAAGCAGACTGAGTCAAATAGTAACATTATACTCAGCAGAACACACACTACTACATCTTCCACTGGAGGATTTCAGTCTTAACACTACAATGCTCTTCCATGCCTAAGAGAGGTTTGAGAGGGACACAAAATACAACACTTGCTTGGCAAAAAGAAAGTTAGCTGACATTTCTAATATCACTGAAATGAAGTTTAAAGTTATTTTTTTCCACTTTATGTCTCAGGTTCTCCTAGCAAACCCCCCAGAGATTCTGACTTAATAGAACAGATCCAGAGATGCATGTATGCTGACTGTCAGTATAAAAGGTACAGATAACATCACCTGAAAAATACGTCTAGGAGAAAGCTGAAAATTTCCACCCACAGGAGGAAGAGGACTATATCCACAAAATGAGACACAGGAGAAAAAAATTAAATGATAACCCAAGAACCCAGATAGTATAAGGCACAATTTTAGTTAGTTCTATAAATGTTGTATAAGGGTAAAGATGGAGTAAGGAGCCTGTTGTTTTGCCAAGAGGGATTTGCTTGTATTTCCTTGCTGTGAATGGGAGCTTAGTACAGCACACAAAGCAGGAATTGCTCAGGGGAAATAAGAAAAATGAATTTCGGAAGAATATTAATAATTGCAGACTTCCTGTTAAATGAGGCTAGAGGTTTAAAAATTATTTTCCATGATGAAAAATAATAAAATCATTACACATATGCATCTAAAAAAAAAGGAAAATAGAAAATGAAGCTGATAAAGAGCTTTTAAACATGCAGGAATGAGACAGGAAATGAAGTCAGGTATGGGAGAACAGCTTAACCAGAGCCAAGTCAGAGAATCTTGCATGAGGCTGGAAGGGATGTCAGGTCTCCTGGCAGAGAGACTGCTCTGTTTCCTTAGATAATCTGACAAACACTTAACAAAGCCAGAAAGTTTTTCCTGTTCTCACTGCAGTGGGGGAATGATTCTGCCTCTGCTCTCTTCCTCCTGACGGTCACCTCCTTCATTCTTGAAGCTTTTCCCCCTTCTTCCTTCTGAATCCTCAAATAACTTCTGGTCTTCTGACCTTTCTTTGCAGGTCAAGCTTTCTGGACCAAAAATAATTCTCATTGCTCACCTCTGAGCATGCAGCCTGCAATTGTCGTGCTCAGATGTGGACACAGGCTGTCTGGATTGAGTTCTTATCTCATTATCACATTTCCCCTTGCACGTCTATCGTTGGTCAGAGAGTTAAGCTAATTCCGTGGCTTTATGATGCTATTTCCTTTAGGGTCAAAATTCAGACAGTCCTTGGTGGTTCAAGCTGTACTAATTAGCTGAACACGGAACATGAGAGCTGAAAAAGCTCATGACCTTGTTAGTTTCTGGATTCCCCAAATATATTCTTCCCTATTTCTTCAAAAGCCAGCGTGTTTTTTGCTGTTGTTGTCGTTGTCTGGAATTTTGACATTCCAGAATTATCTTTCCTGACAGAGAAATTGGCAAACCAGAGAAAAATTCTCAGTGACCACTCCTCATTAAGCAAAGCAAACTCAGAGGGACAGGGAGTATGGGATTCTTTGTCTAACTATAAGATTAACACTTTAACTATTTGGTAGCCTTTGAACACAGATCATACATAATAAATCAACTGACAGCACTAGGTAAAGATGGGCTGTAAGCAAACTAAAGGTCGAAATTAACACTAATAAACAAAATCTCAAAAATCTGAAGTAGTAGCTTGCAAATATGTCAGGAATTCAATAGAAATATGGGCAGACTATCACATCTGCAGGCAGAAATAATCATCTGACAAATATAAAATGGGAAATTAGTGGGTTTGCACAAAATAACATTGGTGCAGTTTAGGGAATAACACTCGAATACGCTGTGGACCAAAGAGAGTATGCCCAGAGATGAGCATGAGGAAGGACCAGAGGTCTGGAAAACACCAACTTCAAGGAAAAATTTGAGTTTAACCTTGCCAGATCTGATAGGAATGTTTGAAAATCCAAAATCCTTTTTTCACAAAGGCAGCAAGAATAATCTTTATGTTTTCTCAAAAAAGAAAGAAATTACTAGTTTAGATTGTAGAAAGAAAGACTCTACAAGCTTAGATATGATGAAAATAATTCTGGTACCCGAGCACTAGAGAAGGCAGGTTGCACAACCACCATTTTGAAAAGCTTTAAAACCAGATTAGCAAAAGAACTTTGTCAGTAATAATACAGATATAATTTCTTTAACTCAAAGCCCTTTCCAAATAGGATTGCTATGGTGACAAGATAATGATTTCTGATTTTTTCTCTATTGTGATTACAAGGTTAAATACGGAAATTAAATTAAATTATATTAAAGAGTGAATATTGCACTGTATACAGAGCCCCAGTGGATTGCAAAATTAATCAGAAACTCAAGTGCCCAAGCACCATAAAAATCTTGGGGTTTTATGACAGACCACTTCTATCTTTCAGGCCTATGTCTGTAAGTTCAGCTTGATCACTAACTCCTTCTGAAAATAATGTTGTTGTCTCCATGCCCTAATTAATGCACTATGCAGACTACCATAAATACATTCTTAGAGCAGGGAAACATTGTGCTATCTTTAGAAAGAAAAAAATATATAAAATTAGTAACTGTCAAGTGAATAGAAACAAACATACTAAACACAAATAGAAAGTTGAATAAGAAATTATTTCAACTGATTCCAGTCTATACCTGATGCAAATAAAGTAGAAAGAACACCAAAAAAACCCAACCCCACAATCCTCAATCTCCTATTTTTCCACTTCTATATATTGTTTAACCTACATTTTCACAATTTTTCTTGTTATGGAAATTGTATGCAGAGAGCCAGTCAACCATCATCTCTTAAAATGTAAATGGCAGACGTATGAAGATTTATATTTTTATCATTTCTATTTCTAAGCATAATCATTTTGACAGTATATGGACCAAGATTTATAACTCTAGTTAGTTTCTATAAAAATTATATTTTGTTTTCCCCAACTGTGGAAGCCCACACTGAATACAGAGTTTACACTCTTTGGGCAGTGGTTTTAAAAATCTACATTTTTCTTCAACTTTTGGCAGCATTCAACAAATTTTCCATTATCTACGCTTTCTTTCTGTATCACTGGCTAAGTCAAACTACCTCTAAAATAACTGAATATTTGCTCATACTCAGAAAAGACAAAAATAAAAAGTCTCTAAATGATGAACAGCAATGGAAAGGTCTGAAAAACTGTTTCAATGTGCAAATCCCAGAACGATAGGTATGGCAGAAGACATCTACCTGATTATATAGAAGGCACATTTGCATCTTTAGCAAAGCAAAGGTACATTCCCCTTTGTCAGAAGCAGAACAGCAGGGTTTGGGTTGTGATTTTTGGGGGAATTTTTCATGCATCTTTTAGGTTTATGATATTGAAAAAGTCAGTCTATCCCAAGTGAAACATTGCACAAGGATGATGCTAAGAGCAGATGCTAACTGCCATCAGTTTAAAGTAGAAAGTAGCTAGTGAGCTGGTTAGGCCTCAAATGAACATAAAATAGGTTAAAAAAAAGAGAAAGATTGTGCCAAACATTTCCTTCAGCTTTCATTTTTTAAAATCTGATTTCTTTTTAAGCAAGAAAAATAATAAAGAAGATTGCTACCAAAATGGCTTTGACATGATTGGTAGTCACAGCAGATACACTCAACAAAATATCCTGATTGCTGCATATTTGTTCAAACATATTACTCAATGTAATTCCACAGCAGATACACTCAACAAAATATCCCGATTGCTGCATATTTTTTCAAACATATTACTCAATGTAATTGGTCTTACAGAACATATTTATATAAATGTGTTAAAAGACAGATTTCCTTTAATATGTTTGTATGTGATAGTGTAAGAGAAGTTATTTTTTAAGTGGTTTGGAAATAACATGCATGTTTTACTTTCCCATCTGCCTGCAGGCATGAGTTGGCATTTGCTCTACTGCAGTGTCTGTGGTAGCCTACTGAGTTGCCATCAGGCCTGCATAGGATGTTATGTCACGTCAGGCCAATAGTAAATGCAACCAGATTTTTAATTAAAAATAGCAAACCCAAAGATGATACTTGTATAAATGTATACAAAATGAATAAACACATATACAAAGAAATAATCCATTGAAGTACAGACAGGGCTTTTTTGGTGTTTCTGCAGAGGGAAGCATAGGTATTTTTATTTTCCCTATCCACCTATTTATTTGTGTTTACTTTTTAAATAAATTAAAACTAGTAGACAAAAGTAATGTTGCCTGTGAATTAAGGCTGAGGAAATACAATGTCCATAAACCCTAAGATCCACTTACCCCCTTAGGGGGAAGCATTTTGTGATTAATGCCTGCAATGTACTTGATACTTTCAAGAGGTAATAGCAAAATATATGTTGCTTCAAAATATTCTCCATTTCCCAAGACCTTCTATTCTTTGTCATAAAACCTTCTAACAGGACTGGTATACTTAACTTTCAGGCATCTTAGGTTTTGGAATTCTTTTCTGCCAAAAATGACTGCAAAGTCACACTAAAGGCTTTGCTTTAGCCTGCAAGTTTCATGCATATGGGACACATACTGCTTTTGATACTTGTCTAAGACAGATCCTTCTGTATGTTGTCATTAGCTACCAGTAAAGCAAAATAAATGTCTGCAGAAATGATGTATAGCTATATACACATAACACACACACAGAGTCCAATACCGCAGTCAGTAAACACCAACCTCTGATCATTAAAGTACACCACTAAGTATTGAAGGTCACCTTATTCCTGCACTTTGTGCTACATCATAACTAAACACACAGTGTGTTGATGGAGTCTGTGCTGCCTGCGACACCTGTCCCTGAGAAGACAGCAGTAAAAAATGAGTGTGTACTTTTTTTCCTGTAAAACTCTAGTCATACTGTGCATCCTTCATGATTTAAGCAAGGGCGTTACTGGTGACTCTGAGAACAACGTGGACAAAATGTGATTTTGCAAACTTGATTTCATAGTAAAATAATGAGATATTCACTTATGTCTACAGGATTAAAGAACTAATGGATTTCTATTGAAATTACATTTACAACCAATCAATCATGACAGACCAACAACTTCACGTAAGACTGAAAATTTAAATATGTAATGTACGGACCTAGGCAGTGTCTATCTCCAGGAGTCTTGCCTTTCCAATGAAATGGATTTCAAGACAATTTCTGAAAGACTGAGAGACCTTGACTGAAGATTAATGATAAGCAGCACTAACAGAGCAGCTGCTTATGCTGCCTTCTGCTTCCGTGGCGAAAACAAAAGAGATTAGAAAACCATTACGATGTGATTTCCCTGAGAAATGCATCCCTGTACCTGTATACACTGTCATCTTTGATAAAGAAGGAAATAATTAATTCATTGCAATCATCCAGAATGCTCTTCCTCCTCCTCAGACAAGCAAGGAGTAGCTGAATGTTGTATCTGGAGAACAGCTCTTCCCCTAGGTAGCACAAGCAGAAGGCAGACCTCCTCCCACAGTGATAGCAGCACAGAACATACAGTACCGTCTCTAGCACGCTACTGGAGAGATCTGCATCATCTCCTCTTAGAGTAAGTGCTTTTAATAAGAACTTGAAAGAAGGAGCAACAAAAACTACATGTGACCCTCATCAGAAGTTGGGAAGGTGCAGGAAAAAGGTGAACTGTTACTGCAACAGCTCAGATTCTGATGTAATATTCTGTTCAATGTTTAATTACTATCTTATTAACTGGGTGTAGAGCAGTAATTTTAGAGGCATATAATCATAGAATGGATTGGATTGGAAGAGACCTTAAAGATCATCTAGTTCCAACACCTCTGCAATGGGCAGGGACAGATTCCATTAGATCAGGTTGCTCAAATCCCCATCCAACCCCAACCAGACCTTGAATGCTTCCAGGGACGGAGCATCCACAACTTCTCTAGGCAACCTTTTCCAGTGCCTCACCAGCCTCACAGTAAAGAATATCTTCCTAATATCTAACTGAAACTTACCTACTTTCAGCTTTTGGGGATTTTTGTACTATTTTTGTGAATATCTTTTTCTCCAATATTATCCTACCTGAGTATGTAAATTTTCTTTTTCCTATAAGACATTTGAATACTGGTTAATTAGGCAATGATGATTTTTTTAGCTCCTTTTTAATTATAAACACTATGCTTGGATATCTCTCATTTTTTAACAGAGCTGACTTTTGTAGTATACCCACAAAAAATATTCTTGTAATCCCTTTTCTGAGCACAAGGTTTTAACTGAACAGTAAAATTAATTATGCCTTTAATTTGTAGCACTAGCTGATAGGTTGAAAAATGCCTAGCAGCTAATAAATAGGAGTTGAAAGAGGTCCTTATACTTGTCATTTAATGACAACCTGTTTGTCATTTGTGGTAAAGGGCTGGTTTGAAAGACTTTATTTTCCCCTTTTCCTTCCCCCACCCAAGCTGTGATTTTACAATATCCCCTCTGTGTCTTCCAAGGCCATCCATGATCAGGTTTTGCTCACTGCAACAGATTTTGATAAGTCAACAGAAAAACAATCAGGGCATTGCTGTGCCCTGTTGCTATTCAAGTGCTATTTTGGAAGTGCCTGAACTTATCTATTGTGATAAGGACTTTGAAACACTATTCCTAAGCTCATTTTACAGCTTGATTCAGAGTCTTTGTTTCAATGCAACCAAGTCTGTGTAGTGAGAAAACAAAATAAAGATTAAATGTATTCACTTATATGAATTTTGTTCTGTGCAGATACTGTATGTCTGCAGATGCTGTCAAGTGGCTACATGCTCAAACACTATTTTACTATTACATCACAGTAAATACGTCCTACGAACTTAACTACTCATGGTGCAACTTGCAGACTTTCCATCTTGGTGGCATCTCTACTTCAGTCTCAGCAGAAAATATCTGGACTTTTAGGAATAAATAACTCCAGATTTCAAACCAGCTATACAGTAGTTCCCTGTTTATTGAAGACAATCATATCCTTGCAGCAACGGTAGCTGATGATATCTTGGTCTGCATGAGGAGTGCTGTCACAAGGTCAAGGGAGATGACCCTTCCCCTTTACTCAGCCCTGGTGAGGCCACACCTGGAGTATTCCGTCCAGTTCTGGGCTCCTCGGTACAGGAGAGATATGGGCATGCTGGAGAGAGTTGAACAAAGAGTCATGAAGATGAATAAGGGACTGGAGCATCTCACACATAAGGAAAGGCTGAGGAGAGCTGTTTGTCCTGGAGAAGAGAAGGCTGAGGGGGAATCTCATCAATGTACAGAAACACCTCAAGAGACACTGCAAGGAAGACAGAGCCAGGCTCTTTTCAGTGGTGCTCAGTGACACAAGAAGAACCAATTTGCACAGACTGAAACAAGGAATCTTCTGTCTGAACATCAGGAAACACCTTCTACATTGAGGGTGATTAAGCACTGACAGGGACTAACCAGAGAAGCTGTGGAGTCTGCATCCTTGGAGATATTTAAGGGTTGTCTGAACATGGTCCTGGCCAGCCAGTTCTAGGTGGCCCTGCTTTGAGCAGGGAGTCAGATGTCCCTTCCAACCCCAATCATTCTGTGACTGTGCTTATACATGTTTTCTATTGGTTATGTATTTTAATAATTTTAAAATATACATAAAAATAGGCTTTCTTTTCAGGTAACCTTCATTTAGAACCCATACACTTTCAAGAACAACAAAATTTTTATTAATTATCTCAAACTATGTGTTTACTTTTGGCTCTGTTATGTCAAAGAGAAGCACTGTTAATTCATATTAGTATAGAACAATCTGTTACAACTTTACAGAATTGTATCTTGTTTTCTGAATGACTTTCCTCCACCTAATCTATTTGTCAATTTTTTCCACTGTTACCAAGCTTTCCAAGCAAAATAAGAGCTGAGAGCATAAAAGGACCATGTAGATTTGATTTCTGCATAGCTGTATGACCACATTTGTTTTGTAACAGAACAATGTGCTCTGTGTCACATTTTAAATTAACTGATGAGCTACTGCAATTTTAAAGTAGAAGAACAGCACAAATTTTTCAGAACATTTGTATAACATCAGACTTCAACCAATTTCTAGTAGTCTTAAATCATCCAAGTGATGCTGACCTTAAAACACCACCCTGCTCCAGGGCCAATTGTGGTTTCTTTTCTTTCAGCATTTGTATCTAATTTTTAATTTGCTAAATTTACTTTCTAGACACTGTGTAATTGCATTTTTCATTACAGTTTAAAGGGCCTTACTTAATGTCTTTCTTTTTATACACTTGTAAGGCCACAGATGAACCATGTCTTAATAGGCACATTGATTAAGCAAATACTGTATTATACTTTACATTACTTTACTTATACCTAAGATCATAGAAAAAAATGCTCAGGATTTTTAAAATTATTTAGAGAAGACATGACATTCTTGGTCATAAAGACATTGAGCAGAGGACCAGGCTAACTTTCTAGGTTCAGAAATCAAATTATTTTCAGTTTCAGTTGAATTGTTTTCTGAAGCAACAAAGAATTGCAATTCTTAAAACTACTTCATTCAGCATGAAAGGAAATTTCTTCCTTCACATTCTCTTTTTCTGAAGTACTGCACATCATTGGCAAGTATATACTCAAGAATAAGATCAGCTAATAGGTTTAGATGAGAATACTAGGAATAAACACTTAAACAGATATCTATCTTCCTGTTTCTGACTAAGTTATTGTGAGGGGTTTTAGAGCTAAAAGCACGGTACATGTGCCGCAAGAAGAACAGTTCTGGTACACTGGAGATTCTCTAGTGTGTGATGAAACTCAGAGTTTTCAAATCACAAAGACTAAGAAATATCTGGTTGTTACTGGGAGCAACGGTTTTTCAAAAACCACTCAAGACATTTTCTGAAAATCACCTCAGAAAACTCTGAACTTTGAAGAACATAGTTTCCCTAAAGCATACCTTATACTTACTTCAAATCAAAGGGCTTGTGATAAGTAGAGTCTTTGAGTTTCAAGGCAAGACTAGCCAAGAAAAAACTGCCACTTGCTTTTCCTTTACTGCAATGAAAATGTTATTTATAAGAAGAAACTGCTCTGAGAAGTTAGAATCATCATTGGAAAATTTTGGGAGATGAGGTGAGGGATGGGAACAATCCTGGCCCATATAGAGACACTTTCTGCCAAAATAAGGGGAAAAGCAAAACATTGCATTAGCTACCTTTATGCAACTGAAAGAACTCATATTTGCCCAGCATTTGTGTTGCTGTTTCTTTTACATATGTATATATCTCTGTCATGGTACATTATCAGATATAAGGGTAGAAATGCTAATAAATGGGTGAAGTTTGTTATTCCCTGTTGCATTGCAGATACTTAAAGGTCTCCCAAAGTGGATATATTGCAAAGATTGCCAAACCTATTTTCTGTCTAAACAGACTATTTTAAAGCTTATATTGAAAAATCTAGTCTCCATAAAATTCCTTCCTCTCTGTTAGAACAATTAAGAGATGCTAGAACACAGACTGTAAAAAAATATAAAGCATTAGTATAGTTTTTGCACTGCAGCATTATGTTAGTGACTTTGAACATGTATACTTCAGTTTTAAGAAAGACACCCTGGAATTGCTGTAATGTTAAAATAAACATTAACTGTGAAAACAGATAGGGGAATATAATGTGATTGGATTGAATTAAAAAAAACTGAAAACCTGAGCAAGGATTCAGATTTATACTGCCTGCCACAAAACTGTTGTTAACACAGTTCTAAATCTGAGTCATGTGCATGTTTGTGTGGAAAATAGCCACTCTCAGATGCACAAAACCAGGAGCTATAACCTAATTGATACACCTCATTACCCTAAGTACGGGCAGCGTGCACAAGAGCACAGAACTAAGAACTGTCAACTCAGGCAGCAGTTCTAGCTCAGGCCTCCAGCAAACTGAAACCATCCTGGTGCAGCACTGATCTCATTTAGCCTGCCCCTCAATAGGAAATAATTTGTGGGGAAAGCTGCATGCTGACACTCAGCAACTGAGTAGCTTTGCCATTCCCTGCTCTAGAATTAACTTAGGCACAGAATTCTTAGGACTTTTAGACCTCCAAGATGGCGAGATCAAAGATTATTTTTTTAAAAAAGGTGAAGGAATTAAGATGCAGAAGGAAGTCATCAAGTTTTGTGACCTCTTTTGTTCTGCACCAAGAAGGAAGAACAGGACAGTCAAGCTTACAAGACAAAAAACAACCGCAAAACTAAACCAGAAAGAGCAGACACTGCAGCTCAGTGGAATCCAAGGTTGGGGAAATCTCATTGACAGAAAGATGAGCTGCCAGGACACAGCTGGTGTGGAGAGAGAACTGAGTTGGAAGAAAAAGTGGCAGGCAGGTCTCCAGGGGAATGTCCACAGGGAACTTTATGCAACATGGAGTTACAGTCTTCTGGATGGATTGTCTCTCATATCTCAGGGGACAAACACAGCAGTCATAAAATAATCCTCCACTCTACTCGTGAATTTATGATTAGGCCATTTTTAATTTGTTCATTTTACTTCTCTCTTTAATACTTCATTTAGGTAAATCCAGATACAGTTTTTTTCTTTAGCTATCTCTGCTTACAGATAGTTGATGTTGAAAGCAGCGCTCAGTTCTATCTCTCTGGTTGTACTCATGCTGCAATTTTCTTAATCTTTCTTTCTCTGAGCTAAAATATTTTTGTAAAATACAGAGTCATGTAAACTGCTCTTGATGTAAAATGAAGTTATTTTGTTATTAAGGATACTTTTAAACAACTCTGGACCTATTAGAATTACAACATTTTCCTTTTGCTTTCAGTAATGGATTACAGATCCACAGAGGTTTGAGATACAAAACCTCAAGTAGTTTAAGACCTTTTCACCTGATAGCTATTTTAGACATATCATGTAGGTTGTGGGGATGCCGAGAAAAGTTATGGCATTTTCTGATAATATAATTTTGCTGCAGATGCATTTTCCACTCAGGAAGATTTTCAAGTTCAAGCCTGAGTGGTTTCTATTGCTCTGTAAAGACCAGTCTGAGTAGGTTGGGCTGGATGACTGTAAGACTTGCTGCAGACACAACACTGGCCATTATTTTGTAGAAACAGAAGAGAATACTGTGTACCTATTTCTTAAGCTAACATAGTGTCTGAAACCTGATTCTATTTCATTTTACGTCACTACTTATGGGATGGTCCTGGTGACAGCTGATCAGAATAAATCACTCTCTAAGACACTGTCAGCAAGGTTGTAAATAAAAAGCAAACACTAGACTTATTAATAATTGTCATCCTAACACTATTAACCGAAAGAAGGAAGCTTCAGAAAGTGACAGTAACGAAGTAGTGTTTAAAGAGATCATCTTTCAAATTTTTCCACACTGATAAGAGGAAATCCACTGCGAATTGTACTTCAAAGTTCCATCTGCTACACACAGAGTATTCTGCCCTGAAGGTCAAAAAGTTTTATTTAATTTCTAGAGCGAATGGCACAAGATAAATAATGATTCATTTTAAATCTCTATCACTACGCCGTGTTCAAAAACGATCCTGAAATTAACATTTCTATATTCAGTCTGGTAGATTTTATTCAGTATTGCACCTGAGAACAAGACATAAATTTCCTAAATATGATTTTCCTTTCTGCATTCACTTTATTTTCATCAACTAGGACAGTGTGTAAGACAAAACAAATTTAAAAAGGCAAAATAAATTAAAAAGCCTAAGAAATTAAATCTAGTGTGCTGCTTGAAAAAGGCCAGTATTAGATCAACAGAAGGTGATGGAAGAAATTTACCAGGCTATAGGTAAAGCTTTTTTTTAAAAAAAAAATTCACTCCAGCTAGTGGCCTGAAATTTAGGGATTTGAAACACTTTGATTTAGAGTTTACCTTTATTTCTCTCTGAAGCACATAAACTTGAACTCATGGTTCAAATAAACAATATTTAAAAAAAAGTTCTTTTCAGTGATTGCTTTCATTTATATTTTGAATCAATACAGTTTATTGAGTGTTAAACACAAAAGAAAAAATTAAAGCTGAAGGAAGGTTCATTGCACCTAGGCAGCAATACCCAGCTGTGTAATAAGCACCAACAGTGAGTATCACAAGGGGGGGGATTAGAGAGGGAGTTGTTGTACTCTTGGTGGGGTTATGGGTGCTGTTTTCTAGGTCTAAAGTTTCAGTTAAAAGAGTGGGAGGGATTCATAAAAAAATCTTTAGTTATAAGCAGCTGGTATTTTGTGATAAAATAAAGCACTGTTGCCTAGTCTTATATAGGACAGATGTTTTCTTTCAGTTGACATTAATAGGGTGGAGTTGTCCAATTTCTTTTTTTACAGCAAATAAAAGACACTGTGAGTTTCAAGTCTGAATTACTGTGACTTGGTTGACATCAGGTCCCAATTTTAAGTGCAGTACTTTTCCATTTTACTTGATGTGCATTTCTGGAATTGTATAAAGCAGAGTTCAACTTTATGCATCAGTAAGGATCAAAGTAATTCTAGTACAGATTTCTAGAATTGTGTTTTCAATAAAGAAATGGCTGTCTAAAAGAAGACATATTACAAAATGCCACTTAAATGTCAAATTAGAGAGTGACAATAAATCAACATTTCTGAAGAAACTGGTCTGCAAGAAAGACCATAGAATCAGAGAATCAACCTGGTTGCAAGAGACCTCAAAGGTCTTTGAGTCCAACCCTATCATCATTATTAGACCACAGCACTAAATGTCACATCCAGTCTCATCTTGAAAACCTACAGGGATGGTGAACCCACCACCTCTCTGGGCAGCCCATTCCAATGCCTGATAACTTTCTCCATAAAAAATCTCTTCCTAATATCCAACCTAAACCTGCCCTGGCAGAGCTTGAGTCTGGGCCCTCTTGTCCTACTGTTAGTTGCCTGGGAGAAGAGACCAGCCCCCACCTGACTTGTAGTACTTCCTTTCAGGTAGTGGTAGAGAGTTGTAAGGTCTCCTCTGAGCCTCC
>NW_008669967.1:66602-83243 GCF_000695815.1 Acanthisitta chloris | reverse complement strand
TGTATATATAATATATAAAATACATAATATATATGTGTGCGTATAATATATATGTATATATACTTTTCAATGTACATATACATATATATGTGTGTACATTGAAAAGGAAATAAAGAGGTGCCTCAGGAAACAAGATGCCTTGCAACCAAGAAAAAATACCATTGCTATTACAGTTTTCTTATTAAAATGTGAAGCATAAATCTCCGATATGAAGAGACACACACACATTGCATGTAAAGTTTATATATAGCATAAAAGTGTAATTTCTGTTACTGATTTAATGAGAGTATCATCAGCAAGATCCCTGCTGGGACAGAGTAGAGTTTGAGATTTTATACTTGTGGGTGTTAAAAGCAGGCAGGTTCTGAAAGGTGCAGTGTACCACCTGGAAAGTGCAGAGCATCTCACTTATTTTTCTCTGAATTAGTATCTCAGTGAAAGAGGGACAAATGCCATGAATTCCAAATGGAGATTGTAAGCAGAAGCTGTGCTGTACAAGTTTCAGGGTGCTAATTTTTGCAATAGTGAGGAATGTTTTAAGGAAAGAGAGTGACACACTATTAACGATATTTTTCTATTCGCTGTCATAATCCAAAGCCTTGATCTGGTGAATCAGTACATGCAGTAAATCACCCTGCTTACTTTTATGCACAGGAAAGACACATCAGAGAGCATTATGTTAGCCGGTTCAACATCTGGCCAGCAGACAGCCTGAACACTGGGACACAGTGGCACAGGGAGAAGGCAGTTCAGGAAGAGTGTTTTGTTGGGAGGAGGAATGCTGGGCAGAAACGGAATGAAGAGAAAAGCCTGGACAGAGGACTCGCCCACTGCTGTAGGGAAGCCAACAGCTCTCAGAACAGGTGCCTGCTGAAGAGAAGCCCTGGTACAACACACTGTTTCTATTATTTTTAAGAGTTTACAAACCCTGACCTTTTTTTTTTTTTTTTAATACAGCAAGCACAGTCACCTCTGCTTTTTAGTTTCTGGTGACTCAAGGAATTTCAGTTTAATTAACCAAGACAGAGTTTATACAGGAATTTCCTCAGGTTTGGTAGCCTTTACTCCTGAGTGTGGGCAGTTTCTACTAACTGTACCTGCCTATGTGTAACACAGTCCCACTGCTACAAGGAGTGTTCACAGCCTTTTCCTGGAAGAGAATGCAAACACTGGTTATGGGTTTGGGGTCTGTGCTTTGAACCCCACTGCACTTCCTCACATCCAGTTAGTCCTGTTTACAGTTGGTGCTTAAAGCTGTCTGGAAGTGCAGATAAGGTATTTAAGTCCCTTTGTGAAAACCCAGTCCTAGTAAAACTTGGACTAGTTTCCTAAAATCACACTCTTTATAAAAGACAAAATAACCTGAGATAATATTTGACCAGCCAACATTATTCCATGTAAGACAAGTAAAATGCTGGAGAAAAATAAATGGAAACAAATCACGGCCTTGACATTAAAAAAACCCAACAACCTTCTGCTTAATTAATTTAATAAAAGGACACACAAGTAGAAAATTTGTGCATTTAACAATTCGATTATTTTAAAAGCTGTAAACACCTATGCTAAAAGGTGTCACTCTAAAGCACATCCTCACAGAGGTGGTGAAAACATACAATGAAACCCCTGACAAATCTTTCCTAGTGAGCTTTTTATCACAGAAGGGACTTCTTAATCAGAAATTTAATTTGACGGATAACAAGCAATAATTTCTTAATGCTCCTTCTAATTAAAAACATTTATTTGATTAATTTTCTCTTACCCTGATCCTCACTTCGCTTGGCATTTCTGTGGATTCCCTGCCACCCATATGTCTACCACAGATTCAAGGGAGAGCCTAAATAATGGCTTAAATCTTCCATATCCTTTGTGTTTATTTATATATTCCTCCATATAATAGAGGAGGGTACACTGACTACTGAGTTGTTTAACTACAAAGAAGACAGACAGTATCTTTGATTATCAATGCTCCTACTATTTGGTAAACCAGCCCAAAAAAGGAAGTCTTAAGGGAAGACTGCTCTTACACGAGCCAATCTGGAGCTTTTGTGTGACTTTCTGAGCTGTCCTGGGAGGCAGGAGAAAACAACTGTCCCTTCACAACCCATTCCATGGACCCAGGTCTCTGGAAAGGCAACAGAGTGGTCTTTTATCATATCAGTCAAGATGCTTCCCCTTTTAACTCTATAGGTACACACAGAAATAGAACATATGCTGTTTCTTTAAGCAGATTGCATGTGTTTATTAGGATTTTTCAACAAGAAACATTTTTGCTAGGAGAAAAATACCTATCCTTCAAGGTGAAAACAGGTCTTTAACTTCCTCTGTGGTATATTATCATGAGTCACTAACAGGCCATATTAAAACAAAGACCCCCTTGTCTGCATACATATATGCATATATGTGTTGCAGAAACACACAAGCACACGCACATTTTATACATGCAAAACACATACATGCATAACAGATCTAAGTTAAGAGAATACTGCCACATAGTAAATAACCATGAAATAATTTAAAAAATATTTCTTGATTAAAAACGGAAAAAGCACGCATACTAAAAATGTAAAAATACGTAAGCTGAACATATAGACTCCACTGAAAAAAATAAGTTTAGGAAAAGCTGACAGTAATAAAAAGCAGACAGTTAAAATCTTACTGCAAACACTTTAGTTTAAAGCTGGGAGACCTGAGCATCTATTAAAGTGAAATGCAGGATCATATCAAAGAAAGGCAGAGCATTAAAATAAGCAGAAATGGAATAGCTAGAATACCCTCTGTTTAACTCTACCAGCAAGAAAATAAACACACATTTCACACACTGCATCATGTCATACACCACCTTAATTTAGCTACATTAAAATGAGTTTTCCTCAAAAAAAATCTTGTATTATGACTATACCTTAAAAAAAGCTCATGTTTTCTCTGTTTGGGTTTTTATATGAATTAAAAAAACAAGACTGAATCAGGAGTTGTAAATTTTCATGCTTAATTTGATAGTTCAGCACTTTTGCAGTTGTGTTTGCAGCACACACAGATCGCTTTCCTCATGCTTTCCTGCTTATTTTTCAGCACTCAGGAATTCCTAAGCACACCACACAGTGCATACACAATTTGTAAGGCATGCTCATCGGCACTTGTTCGGCTTTATGCACCAAATGAAACATGCTTCAGGTTTCTAGGTGCGCATCTCACGATGATGTTTAAAAATTTTATCACCTAGTTTCCAGGGAACTGAGGCTTTGAATCTATATTTGAAATACCACCTGAACGGGTGAAACATATTGGTATTCCATACACAGCCTCCTGTTGTCATTCCACTGTTGGCATGGGACAGTCTTCACCAAGACTTAGAAAACCTCATTCAATATTCCTCTCTGGAGGATCTGACACTTACTGTGAATTCTGCTCTTCAACTTAAATACCAGTGTCTGTGGCAGGCCAATTCTATCATTGCAGATACAGCATCCCTCAGGCGAGGTCCAACCTTTCTCTTGCAGTGCACCCAGGGATTAGCTTGACTTCCCCTAAATTCTCTCCAGTGCACAGTACGAGCTAATCTTTCCTGTAGGAAGCAGGAGATGGGGTTGCCATGACAACAGAGCACATTCTAGCAGTGGGACCACTGAGATGAGCTGAAAAGACGACAGTGAAACATGCACTCAGCCTTCCTCCGGGGCTACGGGCTTCTTCCTCCAGGATTTAATTCCCCTGCAAGTTTACTGACAGGCTGGGAGGTTGATTAGCTATGTATTTTGCTACGGGGAGATTACTAGTTAAGAATATGGTTGAGAGATCATAGCTTTATTTAATGAAACTGCCATTCTTGCTTACGTTAAATTGCTGATTTAAGCGTGGCTGCTTTTAAGCCACTACTTGTTCATACACATTAGTCCTACACTTAGTCCACGCTAACATCTTGCTATAATAAAGAAAATCACAAGCCAAGTCCTGCGCTTCAGCTCTGGTTTTCCAGCATACTGGGCACGTGGTTTTTCTTTAATGTTTTTACGCTCACACACACACACACACACACACACATGCACACAAAGAGCACAGTGCAACATCTGTGTTCGGAGCTCAAAGGGTTCTGCTGATGGGGGAGGGGACACCGAGAAAAGCAAATCACAGCAGCCACGTGTCTGACACAAACGACACAGCAGCCACAATAAGCTTAGTGAGCCCTGCTCATCAGGCAAAAGAAAATTGAGTAATCCATACTGTAAATATCAGCTATTTTCTGCCCCAGAATAATGTCTGAATCTTATGCTTTAAACATTTTTTTCTCAATGAGAATAATAGAAAGCTTTTATAGTTCCTGCATTTCAATTATTTACACATTTTTAATTGCTTGGTCAAATTTTCATACAATGGTTTTTTTTATATGTTTTAATTTTTCATGCAAAACCACACAACACATTATTCCTGGACACTGGAGCATGACTGTGTCTGCTCCTGTTATTTCAGACATAGGCATGTCTCAGTGAGCTTTCACATTAAAGACACAGCAGCTGAGAATGCAAGGTCAGGTTCTAATCATGTTTTTAGCCATCAGTTTGCACAGGACAGATTCCTTCCTCCTTTGTGCCTTCACCCTCAAGCACGTAACACGTGTGGCTCCACGCTCGACATCCCATTGGCAGGTGACATACACCAGTCCCCTCAACACCTGTAAAGGCTTGACCTCTCCGAGTACTAAAAAGCTGTAGATGAGCCAAATCCACACCATCTGAATCTACTTCTCTCTCTGGAAATGCTAGAAAAGAACCTCCATTACAATCTCTGACACATGAAAGAGAAGGAGCCCAGGAGTTGCTTTTAGCCAGAACTCCTATGGGTAGGGGAGGTGGGGGTGGCCAAAGCAGTGGGCAGATGTATAACAGCTTTCTGTCTACAGTAAGTTATACAGGACAGTTGGCAGGTTAGTCCCAACTCATTTAGTCTTGGCAAACCACATAAGGCCAGCAACCAGGCTTTGGCTAGAGGGGGAAGGTACATTCTTGGGGTGGCACCTTGCTGCTGGGCATGGGTAAGGAAATCTTTGGGAAGTCTGAGAGGATGGGGGCATGTGGAAGCCCAGGCTGGGATCTCCAAATTATCATCAAGTCACTGGGTTTATCCTGGTACTACACTAATTGCATTTGCAGTGAGAAGCCCCCACACAAAACCCAACCAAAAAAAAAGCATACAATTTGTTTTCCATGGCTAGGCAATATTGCACCTCTGTAATCTTGTCAAGTATCTCAGTGTTACACAAGCCTCTAAAGTTTTTCCTTAATTTGGATTTTAGCATGTGTCAGGAATATATATGTACAAAACAGTATCCCTCAGAATCTGCTGGCTCTGACTCATCCCACAGCTTGCTACGAAGATGAATTACACCACACAGCATAGCACCTGTATTTATTATCATCTAATTAGCGTTAGGGTTTACTTTTTTTTTCACTTTTCCACTCAAGTTCTATCCAACTGGAGAAATGCCAAAGCATGTAAGCGACATATGGTTTTGCTTTTGAAATCATCCAGCCAGAATTCCCAAATACTGAAAAATCTTTGCCTAAATAATTTTCATCTTGAGAGGTAGTATTTTACACCTTCAATTCCAGTGGGAAACACTGATATTTGTAGGTATGCAAATTAGTTTTGAGGAAAAAGGGCATATAATCAGCTGTTGAATGATGTTACAGATTTTTCCGGTCACATGCTGTCTCTTCTCAATATGAAAAGAACAGTTAACAGCAAGATTAATGCTGTGAAAATAGCTGAACTACTATAATGGTTAATGAAAGCAAAGTTATGTTGGTTTTTTGTTTCATAAACTATAACTGTCAAAATCAGTAAATATTGCCCTTAGAATGCAAACATCCATTTCTTAATGTCCAGGTGCAGAACTCATGTTTAATAATACTGCATCCTGTGCTTCTGGAAATTCAGTCTTTCAACCAAATACAAAACATAAGTACTATGTTTCCTTAGTTGTTGGATAGGGAATGGATTCCCCTGCCAGCACACTAAGCAAGTAGCACCCAGTTACTAAAAGGGGTACAAATTATCCCTGACCATCTTCTTCTCATTGCTGGCAAAAACTTCTTGGGCTTTATTTCAGATGAATATCTAAATTATTCTTGCAGCAGGAACACACCCTTTCACACACATGTGAAGAAACAGAAGCACTTTAACTGAGCAAAGTTTGGAGATCTCCTGGAACATCCAAGAGCTCACAAGTATCCCTATTGCATATATATATATGCCTGGGTTATATCCAGGAAAATGCAACTGTTGTAGTGAACCCAGGTGGAGCATGCCAGAACAGGGAATAAGATAAAATGAAAGCTGAGGACATATATTTAAGCAATCGACTCTAACTAAGGAACATCACATATGTGTAACATACCAGGAGCAAAGCAGCACACTTCTAAAGATGAAATAGAGTAATCAGCTCTAGGTCCTCAGCAGAAACTGCCCCCCCTACTCTCATTTTCTACCTTTTTCAAAGGTAGAATCTCTGCCTGTCAAGGCTGGAGTCTAAATTTTGCCCTTTGTCTACTGTCTTGCTTGGGAAGGGGATGAGAGGTGAATACGCAACAGCCACTTTTCCTCTCCACAGGACACCCATAGTTTAAAGACAAGACATGGGAGCTCACAAGACACATCCTGTCCTGCGTTTCTGCATGAATTCACAGCTTTGACCACAAATGAGGAGTCTGAGGAGTTCAAATTGAAAATAAACAAGAAAAAAAGGCAGGAAAATAAAACTATATGTAGGTTCAACAAGAAAGGTTGACATGAGAAAGTGAAGGTTTCTGGTTTGATTTCCTGTCTTTTTCTTTACTATGCTTAACTGTGAAATCATCACTGAATTCTCATTTTTATTATAGTTTCTGTACATAGCTGTTCACAAGTCCTTTGAAATCTAGAGATGAAAGGAAATATCAATCTTCTTTTTAAGAACTATTCATTTGAGATTAAACAGCGCTAAATGCTGAGCCCTGAACAAAAGGTTTAAGCACATGTGAAGTCTTGCTGAAATAGAGCAACACTGCCCAGTACTTTACAGGATCAAACCTGTGATTTGGGGTTTTAAAACCCCTAATTCCCTATCCTTTCCTTTCTTTTTAAATATAACTTGGTAACTGAGATCCTGCTTTTGTCAGATGAATTCTTTATACAAAACAGTGAGTGACCTTCAGTCCTTGTGCAGTGATATATCAAGCAGGAGCCTACACCAGTGCAAGCTGTACCACCACCTTCTGACAGCAACACTGGCATTTCATATTCAGAGCACAGAACTAATGGCGCAGAGCTAATAATCAGCATACATCTAAATATGTAAATGAAAAAGAAATTTTTGCTTCAGGACTGAAACAAAACTGTCCTTAAATAATTATATTTTTTAAAATGTGTCACATAATTAAGCATTTTCCTCCTGTAATTTTACCACTAGATGACCCAGGCAATCAGGACCTATTTACAGCACCTCTTACGCTGTTTTTCTCTTCCTCTCAACTCGCTGACTTTACTCAACATCTACAAATAGGAGTAGGTATTAGCAGAATCACTGTTCGGGAATTTTGAATCAAATGATTTTGTAAGTAATGACTCTTTTCAGAAGATATGATTTTTTAATATACAAAATGATAAAAAGCGCTGTGATATAAATCTAATAGCCAAAATAATTTATACAGAAAAACTAAACAGCCTATACTTGTAAAATTATAATATAATTTTGTCTTCTTAAGGAAATGCTTTGCATTTTAGGAATGTAGGACAAATGCAGAAGTGATCACTGAAGGGATAAGCTACCCCATTGTGAGACATGGGCAACACTAAGCAACATTAAGTTTAGTTTAGAAATAGTTATTTCTACACTGAAATCATAAACACAAGATGAGGTCAGATGATCTCAGTAAGATGCTCTTTTCTCTAGATCTGTAAGGTTTGTTTATCAGATTGGGAGTGGTAGAGAGGCATAGCAAAGATAAAAATGCTCTTTCAAATGTCTGTTGTTCATACAGTTTCTAAAAACTGAATTTCAAATTTTCTTTAACAGGCAATGGGGTTGGACTGAACGATCTCCAGAGGTCCCATCCAAATTCAACTATTCTGTGCTTCTGTGAGTTACATGGGCTACTTTGTGGCAGTATAGTCTCTGGTGAGTAAGATCAACATTGAAAGATTACACCATACTTTTATCTGATAGACATCCAAAAAGATATATATAGAAAATAAAAATGCTTTGAAATATGTATTATTTCCAGCAATAAGCCCTTAGCACTCTCCTGCAAGAGGAAAAGAACAGATATACTCTCCCAACCCTGACATCAGTCAACAGCTACAGGCATAATGGAGAACAGAGGGAGCATGTTTCCTTGCCTTACCCTCCCACCATCCATCTACCTTTTCACTCTATCATAGAATCTTTTAGGTTGGAAAAGACCTTTAAGATCATCAAGTCCAACCTTTGACCAATTGCCATCTTGTAAACTAGACCATAGCACTAACTGCCACATGCAGTTGTTCCTTGAACACCTCCAGGGATAATGACTCCACCACCTCCCTGGGCTGTCTATTCCAATGTTTAAGAGCCTCTTCCATGAAGAAATTCCTCCTGATGTCCAACCTGAATCTTCCCTGGCTCACCTTGGGGCTACATCCTCTCGTTCTGCTGCTTGTTGCCTGGGAGAAGAGGCCACCTTGCCAGCACCTCCTTTCACGCAGTTGTAGAGAGGGATAAGGTCTCCCCTGAGCCTCCTTTTCTAGAAGTGGTGGTGAAAAAGGGGATGCTACTGTCTACTGTTCTGCTGTCTCTTTCTTTCTTGGTGGATGAAATATTAAGCTCTAATACTAAGCTCAGAAGTACCTTCCTTCAGTCCACAAACTCATCAAGGTTGGTGTGCCAAAAAGCTTGTCTACTTCTAACAACTGTGCTAGCTGATTTTATGTCTACAAGTCCTGTTAAACCCAAATCTTTAGCACCACTTCTGACAATCCACAGCACTGTTTTTTTCCAATTTCACTAGCTGGTCTAACATCTATGTACAAATCCTGTTTAACCTGTATCTTCAGCACTACTTCAAAAAATTCTTAGCACTCAGTCTGTTTGTAAGCCATTACTGAGCTCTGAGCTGATGTTTCATAGACCTATACCCCCAAGATTTTATTCCAAGGTGCTAACAGCCCTTCACAACCCTTGGAGAATGTATAGAAAGAGAGGATTGCAATTCTTCATTATTTTTGTATTACATTCACCACAGCTGAATTTCTTATGCCATCTTATCACCCAGTACCATGAGATCCTTCTGGAACTCTTTAGAATCATAATTTGTTTTGTCATCCTGAGTAACTCTGTCTTGTCAACAACATCTGTCACCTTGCTCTCTAGCCTTTTTTCAAACTCTTTATGATTACTTTGAACAGTAAGAACCCTATTGCAAATCCATTTAGACTCCACTGGTGACTTCTCTCCACTGAGAGAACTAAATATTTATTCATATTCTCCATTTCTGATTTTTCAACCACTTAAATACTACAGAGTCTTTAGGAGGGGCCTTATTAAAAGCCTTTAGGAAACCCAGATGGATTGCACTTTCCTCCCCGGTGCTGAGGGCTACCTTCCTTTACTACAGATTTGCTCTGGAACAAGCAAGCTCAAGTGGCCTAGCACAGACCTTGAAGAGAGCCAACCATTAAACTGAGAGAATGTCCAGTGCTCAGGCTTGCAGACCCTGAGCCTTTTCTGAACCACACATACACCAGCCACAAGCTTAAGGTCTCTTTGACACACTAATAGTTTTAACTCTTAACAGGTTTGAGCTCCTGACTCTTCCTCAGAACACTGTATTTACATACTGTGTCATTGTGCTCCTGCAGAGAAACCCTGTTCTTCAGGGCAGTTTCTACTGATGTGACCAGTGAAGAACTCTGATTTTTTATCTGCAGTTCCCTGGATACCAGCTGCAACATCATAGGATTCACATTTGCTATCTTCCATTTCAATGCAAGGTGCTTTGAAGGTCAGATAATTTTCTATCTATGTAAATGTAAGTGTGAGAATTAAACTATACATTCCTAGTTAAGGAATTCAAGGCATGTGTACTTAAAGTATTTAAATTAAATATGATCTGGATACTATGATGTAAAGGTTGCACTTAGTACCATGTACATTTGAAAAAATGAAAATGTTTAGTAAGGTAGAACATAGTCACACTCTGAGATAACAGAGCTCATTTGCAAATCTCTGTTTTGCAAGCTCAGTGCTATTGCAGTTATATAATGTTCACATATACACTCTGAATTTACAGCACCAAACCTGTCAGAGTTCAAGGAGTGTCTGGATGACACTCAGTGATATGGTTTAGTTTCAGGCAGTCCTGTGAGGAGCAGGGAATTGGACTTGATAATCCTTATGGGTCCCTTAGAACTTGAGATATTCTATTATTCTGTGATTCTAATCTTTACATTTATAATTATTAAAGAAGCTAATAGATTTCTGTTTATTCATGTGAATTTTGCTCTATAACCTTGTGTCCTTGTGCATAAGCTATCCAAATGGGGCAGGGCAGTATGCAGTGTTTTCAGACAAAAAAATTTTGAGACAACCAGGGTACTTTTTGCCTTATTCTTTCAGTGTTCCTAATTTCAGTCAGAAAGAAGCATCTCTAATTCATACTCTTCAGTCTCGCTTTTTCTGCTGATTTTAAAATTCCAGGGAATCCAAGGGTTTGCTGTTCAAGCATTGAAGAAATTCAAACATTACCTTTAGTTAGGAAAATAAAAATGAATCTAAATTAGTTTTATTGAAGTAATTTCTGCTTCATTGCTCATATTTATGATATTATGGGATATCGATTAATTTTAAGGCTTACTAGTAAATACACTAGGGCTTACTTCTTCTCTCTTACTCTTCTGTGCATATTTCCCACCTGATTATTTCCTATCCAGAAGCAGAAATAGCTCTACTGGAACATGTCTTCTAAATGTACAAATTCTTTTCCATTAACTAAAAAAAATTAAAAACCCCATCCCCCACCCACAGCATAATGCAATTGCAATAGATATTATCAGTATGACAAATGCTTTTTATAGTGCTCATGGTTTCAAATGAAATTAATTTTGGAAGCTGCATCAAATTTCCTTCCTATTACTCCAAATCATGTCACTACAGTACTCTGGATGACCCACTGTGCATTTCTGGATTTGAGCGTGTTGGGTCTGTTTTCAGTGTAACAGGAAGTCTGATTTTTCAATGATGCAATATTTGGCCTTTTTAGAATTTACAGATTCTTTTCTCATATATATCAATTTAAGTTACTCTTGAGGAGAAAGACACTGATATTAAAAAAAGCTGGAAATAGGATGCAACAACACATAGGTGAATGAAAGTTCTGTAAACAATCAGCTTCAAACGACCAAAAATGCCTGTTTCCCAAACATGCCAGGCAGGAAGATCCATTGAATGCTCCCTGAATAGCTTTCATAGAATCACAGAGTCATAGAATGGCTTGGGTTGGAAGTGACCTTGAAGATCATCTGGTTCCAATCCCGCTGCCATGGGCAGGGACATCTTCTGCTAGACCAGACAGCTCAAAGTCCCAGTCAACCTGGCCTTGAACCCTTCTAGGGATGGGACATCCACAACTTCTCTGGGCAACCTGTGCCACAGTCTCACCACTGTCACAGTAAAGAATTTCTTCCTAATATGTAATCTAAAACTACCCTCTTTCAGTTTGAAGCCATGACCTCTTCTCCTGTCACTACATGAACAATGAATTCAGAGTAGGAGAAAATATTTTAAGCAATTTCTGTCTTCAGATCACAGTAAATAACAAAGGCTATATAACCGTATTGGCTGATAATGTTTCTCCTGGAGTTGCCATTTATGACAAACAGGGAAAACAAGATCAGGTAACAAGAAAATATATATGATACCATGTCAGTGGTCCAGCAAAGAGAGAAAAAAGCATCTCAATTATTTATCTTTTAAAATCTAAGCATAAATATTTGGTATAAAACCGTGTGTACCAAAATCAAAAGTGAAGCCATTTATGCTGTGGGATGGAGTGCTCCCTCAGCAAGTTCACTGATGACACCAAGCTGTAAGGTGCATTCGACACACTGGAGGGAAGGGATGCTGTCCAGAGGGACCTCAGCAGGCTTCAGAGGCTGACTGATGACAACCTCGTTAAGTTCAAGAAAGCAAAGTACAAGGTCCTACACCTGGGTCACAGCAATCCTAAACACACCTACAGGTTGGGCAGAGATGTCATTAAGAGCAGCCTTGTGGAGAAGGACTTGGGGGTGATGGTTGATGAAAAACTCAGCATGAGCTGCAGTGCGCATTTGCAGGCCAGAAAGCCAACCATGTCCTGGACTGCATCCAAAGGAGTGTGGCCAGCAGGTCAAGGGAGGTGATTTGCTCTTTTAAAAGCCCACCTGAAGTACTGTGTACAGTTCTGGTATCAACATAAGAAGAACATGGAACTGTCTGAGCAAGTCTAGAGAAGGGTCACAAAGGTGACAAGAGGACTGGAGCACCTTTCCTACAAAGACAGGCTGAGAAAGTTACAGCTGTTCAGCCTGGACAAGAGAAGGTTGTGTGGGGACCTCATAGCAACCATCCAGTGACTGAAGAGGTCTACAGGGGAGCTAGAGAGGAACTCTTCATTAGGTACTGTAGTGATAAGACAAGGAGTAATGGGTACAAATTGAAAGAGGAGAAATTTAGATTACATATTAGGAAGAAATATTTTACTGCGAGGGGGGTGAAACACTGGAACGGGTTGCCCAGGAAGGCTGTGGATGCTACAACCCTGGCAGTGTTCAAAGCCAGGCTGGATAAGACCTTGAGCAGCCTGGTCTAGAGAGAGGTGTCCCTGCCCATGGCGGGGGGGACTGGGACTAGATGATCTTTAAGGTCCATTCCAACCCCTTAACATTCTATGATTCTATGATATGTAAGAAATTGGCTCATACTACCCCATGGCTGCTAGAATGACAACTAAGAGAATAAGGTGGAGCTAAAGAAAGTGCAAACTATAAAACAGACACTTTTCAAACACCCAGTTTAGCTGACCTGTACCCAAATACTTGCATCGGTTCTTTTCTTTGCTATGAAGTGCATCTCTGGTATGAGAAGCTGAAGATAGCATGTCAAGTGGATATGAGGAAGAGTATGAAGAAAACTTCCTCTTGCTTTTTCCACCTAGTTTCAAAGCTCTGTTAAGCTTCATCAGCAGGTGTAGAAAGAATAATTCTTTGGCCCTGGTAGGAGCAACAGCTAAATTCAGTTTCCAGAGGGGAGTTATGAAACTCTCATTTAAATTGTTATCTTACATTCTCACCAGAAGTTTGATTCAGTATCTCAGCTGGCATTAGACTCACAGAATTATATGAAGAAAATATTACCAAGGACACCTACTCTGCAGTAAATCATTCATGCACTGCAGATTAGAAACACAAATAAACAAAGTTGAAACATGAGACCATTACCTGGGTCATAACCTTGGTTTACTCCATCTGCTCCCAAATGCTGACAGATAGATATTAATGTTAAGGAACATCTAATAGGGGCAGAGTGGGGATAGTGCCATAGAAGTGATCAAAGAGTATTCACTGTAGAGGAGAAAGGGGAGGGGAAAAGGGATATCACAGTCGTAGGGTATCCTAATGCTCCAACCAAAGCATTCTCCATGCGTATAGTAAGGTAGCAGAAAAAAACCCTCTCATGTCAAGTCAGTGACTGATTATCTTCTTCTCTCTCCTGCTTTTAGAAAAACAAACATTTAATCAGTGAATTTGTAAAAAATGAACTCCAGTATGTTTCACAAAAGGAAGGAATAGCACTACCTGAATGAACTTCAATGGACTATCTACCCTAGGACATTGAATAAAAAACATTACATGGTCTTTAAGTCTCAGTTGAAGAAAAAGCTTTCCCTCTTGTTTCTTCCCAATGATGATGCACAATCTGTCTGCAATACACGACCAGATTAAGCACTGCTTTTATAATAAGGAAAAGTCCTATGGCAAAATCCATTTAAATCTGTCAGAATTACTTAACACTGCTCTCAGCAATTTTTGGATATGATGCATCTTGCAACATTGATGCTTTACCTGGCAACAGTTTGCTCACCATGAAAGAGGCAAAGATATGCTATTAACTGTATCCTGTAGTCACAAAAACATAAATAAATTCTGTGTATGTGATGTCTGAATACACTAATTCACTTCGGTTTACTGCAGATCTAGTGTACTGCTCACTGAGGTCATGAAGGCTTGCATCAGGGCCCGAGTGCTTCAGACACAGAGAACAATGAACTGACACTCACCATAAAGGATGGTTGTGCTGAGATTTACAAACTGCACTAAGACGTTTGGTTGAACAACCACAAAAGGATGGCTCAAAGCCTAACCGCACGGTGACAAAACCATTTTGGGGGTCCTAAGGTGCAGTGATTCAGTGAGAAGAGCATGGCCAGGACTAGGGGTTGGAATTCCAGTAATGCACAGTAGCTTATGTGGGTCCTGCATAATTTATCTGTCTCCTATGGGTGACTTTAGTGGTACTGCAACCTTACAATTTAAGAAAAATAGGCAAAATTATACTAAATGCTGATGGAGGCGTTAGCCAGATCTTGAGGCATTCAAGTGCCACTTCCTTCCCAATTGCATGGCTGTTGCCTTCAAAGGAGAAATGCTACCAAGTCTACTGTCCCCTACACAACACAAAATTTCTGGGGCTAACAGTGATGACTAGTCTTGGTACCAGCCTAGTCTCATCCATGCAGTGAAGCAGTGAGATGTGGGGGGTGTTATTGTTAGCTCCCACCTACGCATCAGTTCTGAAACTCCCACTAGTAAACACGATTCAGGAAGACTGTTCTCCACCAACGTTCACATTACATAAAAGCTTTGATTACATCAAAATGAGAATGGTAACGTTCTCCCCCTACCTCTCAGACCTAAAGATTAAAAGAATAAAATCCCTTTTATTTGTGGGGTATTTTTAAAAATTTTTGCTCACATTTCCTGCTACCACATCATTAAAAGCTCACGGATGCACAGAGAATCACTTTCTAGAGCCAGTGCCCTGTGGTACTAGTTCCTCAGCGCGAAGGATGGATGTGCTTCTGATTTGGTTTTGCAAAGCTGGTACACTGGTTTGACATTGCCAGTAGGCACATCTTGCAGGGCTGCATGTAACACCTGCGTCTCCACTGAGCTCTGCCTCCAAACCATGTATGAGTGTGTCACCCTTAGCACAGAAGAGAGAGATGAGGCTGGTACAAGAAGCCAAGCTGGTGGGTCCAGCTGCAGCACAGAACAGCTGTTTAGGAGCACGCCTAAGCACCCAAGTGTGTGTTTGGAGGAGGCAGGCACATGCAGTTCAGGTAGTGATTCCCTCATAGTTTACTTTTTTCTTTTCATGAACATCTTCAAAAAGAGCCAGGCTTTTGTTTTAGAGAGATCCCTCTTGCCATCTGAGAAAGGTTAAGGAAAAGAAAGTGAGAGTGTCAGCAGAGTACAAGAGGGGAAGTAAAGAGAGAAAAAAGGGCAGAAGTGAAAAGCCAAGGACTTGCCTATTCTTTGTCCTCAAGTAGTTTTTCTTTTGGTTTCTTAGTTTGGGTTTTTTCAAGAATTCTGCTTAATGTACGTGCACATGTACATGCATTAGCACTTACACGCCCCAGCTTGTATTGCATCACCATTATGCCAGGCATTGTACCCCTGGCCTAAAAGCTTACTGCTGAATCAAGCAAGTCAAGACAGAAAATACCTGAATTTAAAGCAATATTGTCACCTCCACTCTGCAGACAGGAAAACAAGACAAAGAGAAACCAAGAGACCAGGGCAAAGATTATCATGAAAGAAATGCAAACACACTTAATCTCTGAATCTGCATCTCCCCATCCTGTGACAACAGCAAGGCTTGCACACTGATCACTTCCATGGTGCTGCTTTTGCTGCCTAGACATTTTCTTCTACCACCCCGAAGAGGATAATTTTTTCACAGGTATTTTGTTTTTGTCTGACATATTTGTTTGTGTAACCACTGGTGCATCTAATAGCATATTCTCCATTTTTAAAAAGAAATCAAACAGCAGGCTCACAATACAGCATGCAACTGAACACTGCCTTTTCTTCCTGTTTTGCTTTGGATTGTCTCTGATGCTCTGCTAAGTGAAGGGAATCCCCTCACTGACTTTATCTGCAGGACTTTGCTTCCTTGATACTATGCAGTGTATAACATCAAGTATTTGACACATAGATGTGATGCCTGGAAATCTAAAAACAAGTACAAATAATCACAGTGGGTCAGGCAGAGTCATCTTGCCAAATTTCCCAATTTTAAGCAGATATTGGGCAAAAGAATGTAGGAACAGTAAAATATGATGATCCTTCTCCTCCTACATCCTTGCAGCTTTGAGCGATCAATACTTTATCATCTTCTCTGAGTAAAGATTTTTAAAGTGTATTGAATAGCCATCAGTTATCTATGCTTCAGGACTACCTTCGCTTCACTTTTGAACTGTTCATTTTTTTTGGATTCTGCAACATTCTGTGACACTAATACCAGAACTTAATGATGGCTCATGTGAAAAAAGTCTCTTGATTTTTATGATCTCATTGCTTGATCATTTTACT
>NW_008669967.1:62669-66579 GCF_000695815.1 Acanthisitta chloris | reverse complement strand
AGTGTAAAATAATGCCATGTTTACCACTATACACTACTTATAACTGTACAGACCTCTGTCATTCCACTCCCTCAGGCTAATTTTTCTCCAAGCTGAAATGTCCAGAAGCTTATTTAATGTCTCTTAATATCACACCTCTTTCTATTCTAGTCCTTCTTCATTGTGTCTTCTCTAAGCCTAGAGCATCTTGTGATAGTATTTGTTTTATAATATTGGTTTTCCAGGTGTGATAGTGCAATTAAGTTTAAGAAAGCACACAGAACACAACATGATAATGAATTCATATTCTACATGTAAAATTTTTTTGCTGCGTTTAAACAAAGTTTTAAGAGCAGCAAAGATTTTGAGCTAACATTTCTCCGTAAGTGTATAAATATGATATCAGTTTATGTATAAAAGATTTAGAAGCTGAAGATTGGGAAGATCAAATCTGCTACTCTTCCATATAAAGCTATCAAACCCTCTGCAGAAGAACAATCAAGCTGTTTGTAAAACATCAGTGGTTCTGATGAGCTGGACTCACACTACAGACTTTTACAATACACAGATACATATTTCCAGTTAAGAAATCCTACACAGGAATACAGACAAATTCTTTACATTCTTCCCTCCCCTGTTTGGCATGCATGTCTAAGAAATATCAGAGAACATATCATGGGTGACCTCAGCTTTTGCATGGTAAATAAGGACAAGAAAAGTCCCTAAGAAAGCTTAGTCCCAAACAGTATGAAATGTATATAACTGAAGTTACACACAGAAACAGGTAGAAGCCAATACTGTTCAGTATGTAAATGATAAAGCATTGAAAAGAGGATTCATCTTAACTGTGCCTTCATATTACAGATTTTATATGTCAGGTTTTAGCTTTTCACAGTATGAAAAGATATTGGCAGTCATACATTCGTTACTATTCTAGAAGATCCCCAGGAGATGGCATTTATTTAGGTGGAAAACTGTTTCTGAGGATCGCCTTATGGGAGATTCAGTCCATCTCTTCCTGAGCTTCCCGAGGGGACAGCAGTCAGACAACCTCACTTCAGCATCCTGCAGTACAACACAAACAACATAATGCAGGACATTCACTCAGGACATGCAGACAGCCACTGTCAGTGTCTCATTAGGCTGTCACAGGAAGAAAAGGATTCACACAGGGATATTAGTATTCCAGACACTGAATCTATGGTATATACAAAAGCCATCTTTTCCTTGCACATATTTATATGTATATTACTCAGTACCAAAGGGAAACCCTTTCCAAGGCTTTCTTTCACCCAACTTGCCGCACACAAACCCAGGTCCTGTCTCTAAGCCACAGGCCTGAGGCCATTCTATTTATAGACACCCTAGCCTTAAGTAAAATACACAGTCTGTCAATTCAGTTAATAAAACCAGCACCATAGATGGTTTTCTCCAGCATAGTATCCATATCCAATTCACTGTCTCTCTGGTATTTAATAAATGCATTTAATATGAACACAGCATCTTTAAGTTGCCAAGGTTTCTGATTTCACAGATGAAGTGGAAAGAATTCTAAAAACCTCAGTTATTTATCTGTAAGTCTCACTTTCATGACATCAAGTGCCCCAAATTAGAAGCCCAAAATTCTCAAAATTATTGGAGAAATCATACATAAACACCTAGCTATAAATAAATCCCAAAACCTGCATTTTGTTTAGCAATGTGGATTTTTACATTTCATGTAGGTGTTTTGTTTGGTCTTGCTTGAATGAGCATTTCTGCTTACAGCTCTCGGAAAAATCAGCCACATTTTCTGGAGAACTGAAACAAAAGCTGAAACAAAAAAAAAAATCTTTTTATGATCCTAAGTATCCTTTTATTGTGAATTCAGTCAAACTTGTTGACAACAAACGGGAGGAGCTGGAAGCCACTGTGCAGCAGGAAAACTATGCCATGGCTGCCATCACAGAAACATGGTGGGATGACTCACACACCCGCTGGGTGGCTATATACACTTCAGAAGGGATTGGCAAGGACAGAAAGGTGGTGGGGTAGCCCTGTATGTTAGGGAGTGTTTCGATTGTCTGGTTCTTAATGATGGTGATGATAGTGTTTAATGTTTATGGATGAGAATGAGGTGGAAGGCCAACAAGGCAGACATGGGACTCTCTTATAGACCACCCAACCAGGATGAAGAGTCAGATGAAATACTCTAAAACCAGCCAGGAGAAGTCTCATGATTGCTAGCCCTTGTTCTACTGGGAGACTTCAACGTACCAGACATCTGCTGCAAATAAAACACAGTAGAGATGACAGTCTAGGAGGTTTCTGGAGCGTGAGGAAGAAAACTTCTTGATGCAGGTAGTGAAGTGAGCCAGCTAGGGAAAGTGCCCCTGTTGTTTGTAAACAGAGAAGGACTGGTGGTTGGAGTCTGTCTTGGGCATAACAACCACAAAATGATAGAGCTTTCAGCTCTTGGAGAAGTAAGGATTTTCTGGAAAGCGAACTTTGGCCTATTTAGGAGACCGGTTAACAGTGTCCCTTGAGAGGCTGTCCTGAAAGGCAAAGAAGTCCAGGAAGGCTGGACATTCCTCCAGAGGAAAATCTTCAAGGCACAGGAGCAGGCCATCCCCATGTGCTGAGAGATGAGCCAATGGGGAATATGACCATTCTGACTGAACCGATAGATTTGCTGGAACTCAGGGGAAAAAGGAGAGTTTATGACCTTTGGAAGAAGGAGGACTACAAGGATGTTGTGAGGTTGTAGAGGGGAGAAAATTAGAAGGGCCAAAGCCCAACTAGAACATAATCTGGCTACTGCCAGAAAAAAATATTTTATAAATCCATTAGCAACAAAAGGAGGGCTAAGGGGAATCTCCATCCTTTACTGGCTGCAGGGGGAAACATAGTGACAAAGGAAAAGGCTGAGGTACTTAATGCCTTCTTTGCCTCAGTCTTTAACAGTAAAGCCAGCTGTCCTCAGGGTACCCCAGGCCCTGAGCTGAAAGACAGGGATGGGGAGCACAGTGAAGCCCTCATAACCCAAGAGGAAATGGCCAGTGACCTGCTACACCAGACACATGCAAGTCTATGGAGCCTGATAGAATCCACCCAAACAAGGTTACTGAAGGCAACAGCAGAAGTGCTCAGCCAGCTGCTTTCCATCATTTACCAACAGTCCCAGATAACCAGGGAGATCCCAGATGACTGGAGATTGGCCAATGTGATGTCCACCTACAAGAGGGGCCAGAAAGAAAACATGGGGAACTACAGGACTGTTAGTCAGACCTAGGAGCCAGGGAAGATCATGGAGCAGATCATCTCGGGTGCCATCACACAGCACATACAGAACAACCAGGGCATCAAGCCCAGCCTGAATGAGTTTAGGAAAGGCAGGAGCTGCTTAACTAACCTGATCTCCTTCTATGACCAGGTGAGCCGCCTAGTGGATGAGGGAAAGGTTGTGGATGTTGTTTACCTGGACTTCAGCAGAGCCTTTGATACTGGCTCCCACACCATTCTCTGGGAGAAACTGGAAGGCCATGGCTTGCACTCTTTGCTGGGTTAAAATCTGGCTGGATGGTCAGGCCCAGAGAGTGGTGGTTATATCCACTTGGTGTCCAGTCATCAATAGTGTTCCCCAGGGCTCAGTATTGGAGCCAGTCTTGTTTATTATCTTTATCAATGATCTGGATGAGGGGATCAAATGCATCTCTTTAAGTTCACAGATGACACTATGTTGGGTGGGAGTGTTGATCTGCTGGAGGGTAGGAAAGCTCTGCAGAGGGATCTGGACAGGCTGGATTGGTGGGCTGAGGCTAGTGGTATGAGGTTCAACAAGGTGGAGTACTGGGTCCTGCATTTGAGTCACAATGACCATATGTAGCATTACAGGCTGGGGGAAGAGTGGCTGAAAGGCAGCCCCGTGGGAAAGGACCTGGAAGTGCCGGGC
>NW_008669967.1:40206-62654 GCF_000695815.1 Acanthisitta chloris | reverse complement strand
TGAGGTTCAACAAGATGTAGTACCGGGTCCTGAACTTGAGTCACAATGACCATATTTAGCATTACAGGCTGGGGGAAGAGTGGCTGAAAGGCAGCCCAGTGGAAAAGGACCTGGAAGTGCCGGTCAACAGCCCATTAAAGATGAGCTAGCAGTGTGCCCAGGGGGCCAAGAAGGCCAGTGCCATCCTGGCCTGTACCAGCAATAGTGTGGCCAGAGAACTAGAGATCATCCCCCCACACTTGGCATACCTCAAATCCTGTGTTCAGTTCTGGACCCCTCACTCCAAGAAAGACACTGAGCTGCTGAAGCATGTCCAGAGAAGGGCCATTTGAGTTGGTGCGTGGTCTGGAACACAAGTCCTGTGAGGAGAGGCTAAGGGAACTGAGGTTGCTTATCCTGGAGAAAAGAAGGCTCAGGGAGGACCTTAACACTCTCTACAACTATCTGAAAGGAGGTTGTAGTGAGATGGGGGTCTTCTCCCAGTTAACAAGTGACAGGACAAGAGGAAATGGCCTTAAGTTGTGCCAGGGAAGCTGCAGATTGGTTATAAGGAAGACTTTCTTCACCAAAAGAGTTTTCAAGCACTGGAATCAGCTGCCCAGGGAAATGGTTGAGACGCCATCCCTGGAGGTATTTAAAAGACATGTTGATGTGGCACTTAGGGACATAGTTTAGTGGCAGACTTGGAAGTGCTGGTTTATACTCAATGATCTTAAAGGTCTTTTCCTGCCTAAACGATTCTGTGATTCCATATCCGCAAACTTGAGAAAGGGTTGGGTTCGTTGCAGTGAAAAACGCTCCTCTTGTTTACTCCTAATGCCTCTTTCTGGCAGAGGTCCCAGCCTGAGATAGTAGTGAGCATAACGAGTGCTAGTAAACTGCCATTTGACTTCTCATCCTCTCCTTGCAGAGCAAGGAAGGCAAAGATGGAAATTTGCTACATTCTGCTCAAGGGAAAAAGGTGCCATTTTGTAGTCCAAATATTCCTTTTCCCCTCAAACCTACTTCTTGCAGAAACAAAAGAGAAGCTGTGAAGATGTTCACATACTGCTGACACAGTTACAGGGAATAAAGTTTTGAAGAGGTGAATCACCAGTTCTGGAGAAAGGATAACTAGGAGTTCAAACATCTGGAGAAAATGCCATGCTGGCTCCACCCCTTCTCCCATATAATTCTATTTAAACACTGTATTTTCAAGCTAAAAAGAAAAATGTTTCCATTAGTTTTGCTACACTGAGACTCTGTAAGTAATGCCCCATTAGCCTCACATAGCTTACATCTGCTTTTACTTAAATATGGAAAACATAATAGCCCATGCTCATGATGTATCTTGTATCTTTTCTGTCCCTCACACTAATAACTTTCAAGCATTCATTCCTCTGAAGTATGGTATGTTCAGGAGGAAAGCCAGATAGTCCCAGTATTCTGCCTGTTGTCCAGTGCTTTAGGAACAATTCAGTGTTGTACAGAAGCTACAAACATCACAAGGTCTATATGGGGAGCCCAGCACCAGAGCAATTTCTGGGCACTGTTAAGAGAGAGGTGATGATAACAACAATAACAGTAATAATGCTAGCAACAATAGCAAGAATAATACTTTTCTGTAACTTTTTTCAACCAAATCTCTCAACACTAGATGAAAACAGATAAAATATTTCTTCATTCAGGAGCTGAGATAGGAGATAGTGAACAGATGCTAATGAACAGGATAGACAAATGGCTGGAAAACGCACCCTTTGTCCTCACATTCCCCAGCTACTCTGGCTATGTCTGTTTTGCTCTAACCAGCTTCACTGGAAAGACTTCTTTGGAGCCCTGACAGCAACTTAACATTACCCTTCCCCTGAAACGCCAGGGAGAACAGAGCAGCTCCACCACCTGCTCTCCCAGGGGAATCCCTGTTGAGATGCTGGATCCAGACTCACACAGAGAAACACCTCCCAGCACCACCCTGACTGAATCTGATCTTTTGCCTTTTGCACAAAGGATCTGAGTGATTCTCCAACTCTTCAATAAAGAAAGCAAGCATATTCTTAAAAGAACTAATTTCACCAGTCTTTCTCAAGGAAAGCATTGTACTCTTTATGTAGCATTTCCTTTTTAAACTGAAGAAGGAGAAAAATGAAGTATTTTCATAAAGGGCTATAAGTGAGAACTAACTTGGGCATAACTTATGTACACAGTGACCATTTACACACATGTTTACCAAAGCCTGTAGTTAATGAATTACCCTGAGTTGTTCTCTTATCCCATTAATGATTTCCACTCTTATTAAAGAGGTGTACTCAGACCAAGCACTCTGATGGGTAAGGGGCAGGTCTGGATACCTCCATAAATATTAAGGCTGATGGATCTGGCCATCAGATTTTTTCCCCATTATAATAAGTATTCTGTTTTTCCAGACTATATAGATTTTATAGACTTCATAGATTTTGCTTTTCTTTAGCTCCCAGTCATCAGCTACATACTTCACACACACAACTAACTGAAGTCACCACACTGTCACAGCCCTCATCCTTCAGTGAGTGAAGAAAACTACGTGCAAGGTAACAGCTAGTGCTAGGCTAAGAACAGGGAGAGTACAGCAGTCGCAATACAGTCATAACATGGGCAATATTTCATTACAAGACCAAATAAAGGACACAATACACAACCAGTATTTCCACTAGGATTTATCCCAGTTCAACAGAGCACCTAATTCAGTTAAGCACACACCAGGAAAGTTTTGCAAGTGTGCTGAACCAGGCCTTGTTTGTATCCTCAGCACAGCAGCTGCTTTTGGCAACACTGCCCATAACATTAGCTTCTTCCAAAAAAAAGCATCCCCACTTGTCAGACACCATCAGATGAAATCTGAGGAGTCTGACTTTTCTTATGAGACTCACAGGCTACTGTTCCATGACTTGCTAGAACACAACCAAAAGGACGTAAAAATATTTTGCTGAGCAGGAACACTTAAATCCATGTTTAACCATCATCCAGGTCTCAAATAGATCTTCTCATGCCCCAGCTTGAATCCCTACAAACTCTATGTAAGGAGCTCACGAGTCACAGGGAACTGTGATTTACCCATTTTGTTTGTTTGGTTTGGTTTGTGTTTGTTTAGACCAAGCAGAAGCATTTGTCACCTGACAGAGTCGTCTCTGGAAAAAAGTCATTAATGCAACATGTCGCCCCTTTTGTCCCAGTGAATACATCCCTGTTCCTGTGATGAACAACTAGGCCAATAGGAAATACAGTAATCTAATTCCCACTTATTGTTAGAAATTTAAAAGACATCATACTGAGGTCATTTAAAGAGGGTTTCAAGATTGTTTTCTTTTTTTTGAGAAATAAAAACAGCACCAAGAGGTTAAAAATTCAGACAATTAAAATTATACACTTCACAAAGCACACAATGCTTAGTAAGAATCACTTTCGTTTTGATGAAACATTTTTAATACTTGCAGAAATAATTGATGTTGGCAGAATTTTGATATCAGTAGACCTCTAGTGGCTATTACAGTAATTGATGATTACAGTACTTTTCTAAAAAAACAAATACATTCTTCAGAAAACAAAACAGGAAAAAAATCCATGGAAGCAAAACTGCAGCAAAATGTTATTAGAGCACATAAACCATAATAAATGCCTATTTCACAACTGTTATCCAACAAGTATGTAGAGGCCTAGTTCTCAGTGGGTTTAATAACATTACACAGCTAAATACCTTTGCAAATATAGTCATCAAACCCTGAATCTGAATCAGCAGTGGATGTTTCAAAATTTTCTGGGAATAACCCATAAATATTTGCCAAACACTCTGAAGGAGATATTTACAGGTCAAGTCTTAAAAGGGATGGGAAAGCACTCCCCTGCTCCCCAGCCAGGGCACATGCCCTCACCCTGCCCACTCACCGTCCGTCCTCACCCTGCTTGCTGCCAGGAAAGACCTCAGACCTACAAGTCAGAGGCAGTCTGCAGAGAGCAGTCTGGACTGGGAGGTGTGGGACAGCACACTGTCATGTGGTGTAGCTAGCCATGACTCTAAGCTAGTCATACGTAGAGTCAGCCAATACAGTCAGTATTTGGTAAAATACCCATTTTAATGATTTTTCATTCATTTTGGTTAAACTGTCACATTTCAGTGCCTATCAGCAAGTGTAAAATAGATAGGATTCCCTGCAGCAATTTAGTAAAGGAACCAGTAAAGGGCAAGCCTTGATGACCTTTGACAAATCAGTCTACATTAGCTTAATGCAATCTCAAAAACATGGATTTGATGCCTGAATAAGGGACACTCAACCCTAAAGATAAAGCCTTTGCTCATTTAATTTGCTTATTTAGAGTTTTTGTCATGACATTACATCTCACTAACCAAGATGCAGTTCAGGAGTCTGGGTACATATTTAAACTTTTTATCTTTCCCACACTCGCCAATATGAAAGGGTCAGACTTTCCATAAAATGCAGAAAGGCAAAGGCGACAATCTACATGAATATATCTGCTGCCAGGTATAAATATATATTAGCCACCTTACCCTTGCCCATGTGACTAGTTAAAAGGCTTTGGTGATATTTAGGCCTAACAAACACTTAATGGCTTTTTCAGATGGTATTAACTATCTTTTTCTCTCAGGGAATCCAAGCGGAATCAAGGGGGTTTATCTCCTAAAGAGATACATTTAGAGTCATACAGTATTAGTAAGAAAGTAGTATGAAAATTAAATTCTCATTGCCTGAGGGCCTCCCATTTGCCTGTTTAAGATACTCCACTTTAGTTCGTTTGCACATACTATTTCTTTCAGATACATTTTATATTCAGAGTAGCTGCCTTCCTCACATAGTGCTGCATCTTCACAGAACTACTAAACCCAAGGAACTCTGCGACACCAAAATTGTTCAACAGATTTTTGTGTGACCTCCTTCATATGCTGGTGAAAAAAAATATTTATCATATATACAATCAGAAAAGTCAATTCTTATTTAAAAGGCAATCGTGTGCACTTACACTTGAAATCTACTGACTTCTGATGGACCTTTGTGCCAAGGTAATTTTCACAACTTAAGATGGTCACAAAAATGTAATTCTGCACCACCCGTGTAGGTTTAGAACCTAAACAGTACCTAGAAAATATCTTCTATACATAATCTTGCATATATTTGTGTGCACAAGAACAGAAAACACAACACTCAAAAAGTTCAACTTATACCATGCCACAGGATTTTTAAAAAGAATTGAAGGACTACATAATCAAAGGCAGATTATTTGAATTAAACAATCACTGTGGAAATTAATCCAAAGAGATCTGAGCATACACAGGGAAGTGCAGTGATGCAAAATGTGTCTGCCAGTGCAAAAATCTCTCCCCTCAAGGAATAACTTCCAGCACACAGTCATTGAAGCTATTCTTGACTGATTTTCATAGGCTGAGAAGTTCAAAAAGAACAAGTTTAAGACATTTTCAGCCAGGCATTCATACTTTCAAAGAGTTCAGCAGATGATCTCTTGGCAGTCTATGTCCAATACTTGTCTATTCAGATAGGATGATGGCTGTTCATTATCAAATTAACTTTTGGCCTAAGAGTGTTGCCAAACTTGTTCCTGATAAGTTTAGCTGAGCAACCTGGATAACACTGGAAGCAATATTACTCTGCAGAAACTTTCTGCCATGTACCAGCAGAGACAACCTGCCATTGCAAGGTTGGTTGAGCAATGCAAAGTGATATGTATTTTTTTTATACAAAAAGAGACCTGGGTGATTTTGTTAATTTGTTTACAAGGATTCTTTGCATCATTGAGCAAACAGCTACAAGTTGGAAACTGAAACATATGTCAGGAAAGACTTCAGGAGCTGGACCTGTTTAGTCCAGAGAAGAGAAAACTGAGAGGGGATCTCATCAATACATACAAGTATCTCAAATATCTTAAAGGCAGGTGTCAAGAGGATGGTGACAGACTCTTTTGAGTAGTGCCCAGCAACAGGATGAGGAACAGCAGCCATACACTAAAACACAACAAGTTCCACCTCAACATGAGGAAGATCTTTACATTGAGGGTGGCAGAGCACTGAAACAGGCTGCCCAGGGAGGTCATGTCTCCCTCTCTGGAGACATTCAAAACCCACCTGGACACATTCCTGGGCAACCTGCTCTAGGTGACCCTGCCTTGGCAGGGTGTTGGACTAGATGATCTCTAGAGGCCCCTTACAACCCTAACTATTCTGTGATTCCAAGTACTTAGCACTTTTCAGAATCTGAACATACCATAGAGGTGCACTGTTTATTATTCTTTAATCTCTATTAAAACAGTATTTTTCTTTCTATTCCAAACCCAGGGAGTACACTGTGCATAAATGAGAGGAGCTTAGAGCTCAAATGATTCTTGACATATCCTGCCAAGACAAACGTCCATCCAATCAGCTGAAATTCCTGTTCCTTACCCTACTCTTCTGAAGCTTTCTCAGAGACAGAAGCTGGGGAGAGCCAGCCTTCCTGGCCAACCTTCAGCTCTTCCTGGATGCTCCTGGTTACTGTCTCTTTGGAAACAGAGCAGTGAGAACCCACACAATAGGGAACAGCTTCATTTAACTGTGCAGCTAAACACACAAGTACCTCTGTCTCAGTGTGAAGTCAATATGAAGTGGCAAACTCAATGGAAAGGGATTAAGTTTGAACCCCCTTCCGTATGTCTTTGAATTAGTCCTGAAATAGAACAAGAAGGGTCAGAGCGTCAGCAACTCCCATTTGAGAGCTAATTATGAAAAGCTGTGTGTTTGAAACATTTTCTGTGCTCAGCTGATGCAGAGGGGACTCAGTCCAAGGCAGACAGACCCAGCAGCAGACTGAAGATTTGGAGTCAGAGTACCTGGGAAAACTATCCACTACTGTTTGTGCTACCAAAATCCTCCGCATGTTGCAGGGCTCATCAGTACTTTTCAACTCATTTAAAACTCATTTGGGCTAAAGATGTGGGTGTGCAATCCATGAGGTCCCAACACTAGCTAATAAAGACCTGGAACCTGGGTTCAAGCTTAAAACATCACAGCCATTTATTTTTTTAAACGAGGATTTTCAAGGGTTTGTTGATGGCCATCTTTAAAGCAAAGAACAAAATAACTCACTGGCATTTTGTGATTTTTGCCAAAGGTTGCCTGCACCAGATCTACACAGGTATAAGGAGGAACCCAAAAGCAAGGTGTTAGCCCCGCTTGAAAACATTAGCATCTCATAGCTTTTTACGTAATCATGTCATGCAGTCAGCAAGCTCTTACCAGAGAGAAAGCTTCTAGCCTATCCTTCCTGCATGAATGTGTCACCAAAAGTGCCTGTCACACTTCAGGCTGAGCTGAGCTGTAGCGAGCAGAAAAAGAAAAGGCTCCTACTTCAGATGCCTTTGGCCAATCCATATGTTCTGCTCATTCTTATATTTGGCATGTTTAGGGAATCTAATTTAGAGTAGTAAAGACTATCTCACAAGATGTAGGTGGATCTTAAAATATCCTCCAGATTTCTAGCTTAGTGTAAAAGCTGTTCCTCTTTAATATCAAAGGAGTGGATTTGTTGAAAGAAAAAAAAACATTACATATATAGTCAGTGCTGAATCAGTGTGAACATCCAGGAAAAAAAAACAAACAACTTTTAGTGTTTGGGACCAAAATGATGTTTTCCTTCCAAAACCTGGCCACATTCAAAGTGTAGCTCAGATTTAGGGTTGAATTTTTTCCACTAATTTTACAGCTCCCTCCCATTAGACCTTGTAGTTGCCAAAAATCCTCCATCATCTCTGTTCACTCTCATGAAAGGAATATGACAGAAATGTCCTCCCTCTTCTTTACCCATTCACCAGAGTTCCTTACATTCCATACAGACACATTACTTACAGCTATCAATAAATACCAACATCACCAAACTGCTAACTCAATTTGTTAAACCATGTCTTTTGGACTATTTTGGTTTCTTTATTTCACAGTCTGCTAGCTATGTTCTGGCATTTCTGATACCTACAGCTTCTAAATAATATATATTTTGCTGTGAAACAAGGCAGTGGGCACTCTTCTTGTGTCCAAGTCTCTTTTGACAGAAGATCCAGCTTCTTTCCTTACATCATTTCCTCAGCTCCACTAGCCTTCTGATTTAACTAGGGAGATGGGAGAGTAACCTTTCTGAGCTGTGCTATCTCTGCTAATAGCTCTAAACCTTCTGGATTAATGATGCTCTGAGTCACTGGAATAGGCTGTCACTCTTGTTGTATGGATGAGTACATTTAACAAAGAGGGCAATATTCCCCCAAATGCTCCCAATTAAAAATGCTTCCTTTAGTACTACTACTTTAAGCAATAAAACTACTGAATCAGACCTTCAGTTTAAATGCACAGGCAAACACTCTCAGATTGCTTTGAAAAGATACTCCAGATGCAGAGGGTGGGTGGAAGAGGTGACAGGGTCTCTTCTAGAACGCAGACAACATAATAAGGCACGTCATCTCTGCCATGTTACTGCCTTGCTGGTATTCCAAAACAGATATTGTTGCACTGAAATCAGACAGACATTTACCACAAACATCTCTGTGGCTAATTCACCCTTTGAAGATGAGAATGGATAGCAGGTGGACATCTGCAGGTTTTCTTTATTACCACTGCACTTTGCACCGACAAATTGTGCCTAATAATTAGCAAAGTTAAGATCATCTTTTTCATGCTTACAGGGAATCACTGACAACTGTCAACCATCACAGAAATCAATACTGCAGACAGAAAATAACAGCAGTTTTCAAGAAAGGTCAGAATCTCCTTTCCTATAAACCAGTGTAGCCACACTAAGAATACAATGCAAGACATCTAAATTTGCCCGACAAATTGTGCCTAATAATTAGCAAAGTTAAGATCATCTTTTTCATGCTTACAGGGAATCACTGACAACTGTCAACCATCACAGAAATCAATACTGCAGACAGAAAATAACAGCAGTTTTCAAGAAAGGTCAGAATCTCCTTTCCTATAAACCAGTGTAGCCACACTAAGAATACAATGCAAGACATCTAAATTTGCCTGCACTTTTCCTTTCATTACTCTTTCAAAAAGCTTCTTTGGGGAGTGACTAGAAGAGAACTACCAAACCTTCACCGAAAGCAGTGGTTTCAAAGGCATAAATGGCAGAAGAGTGCTCTCTCTCCTGCTATCTCTCTGCAGGAGTTAAAGGTCTAACAACCACTTACGCCAAGCCCTTCACTACTGACTCTCTTCCTGTCTGTCAGACAACTCTTTGGAAAACTGCTTTTCCTTGCTGCTAAAACTGGCTTTCTCATCTTATACTCAGAATCCAAGCCAGAAACCAGAATGAAGACAGCTTATCTTACCATTTGCTCTACACCAGTCTGTTCTCGTTGAAGTACATGCCTTTCAACCAGCAGCACCCCATTCTTTACTACCATTCTCCTCTCCCGTAACATAGCTTCAGCTGGCAAATAAGCAAAGTTGAAGTATTGAGAAGAATTTCAGACTTCCTTAGACTGAAAACTAAGGTGTGGGTTTTGGCAGGAGAGAAACAGGGACAAAAAAACCCTTGGCATTCTTCCCCAATGACTACATGAACCTGTGGAAAAAACTGTTCCTTATCACCTGACACCAAAGCACAAAGCTTTTTACTCAACAATTCATTTCTTTCTCAAGCTGTCTTGATGTTTAGATGATAGCAGAAAAAAAAAAGCCTTTTAACAACAAAGGCAGACAACTGAAAGGTGGTAGGAGGAAGGAAGCACCTTCTGATCATCTTCCAGTAACAAGAACATCCAGCTTTAAATTAGTCAACCCACTCTTCAATTCTGAGACCTTTCAAGATACTACCTTATTGGGTGTCCAAACAGCCAGGTCAGAACAAAAAAATTTTCCACCTGCAATGATTCAGAAATCTCCTTCCTTTTTTGACACAGGCCTTTAAGCTGGAGTATGAGCTCTCACCTTGACTAGTGCAATCACAGAATTAAAGGGTGGTTTGGGTTGGAAGGGACCTTAAGGATCAGGCTAGTTCCAACCACCTGCATGGGCAGGGACACCTTCCACTAGACCAGGGTGCTCAAAGCCCTATCCAACCTGCCCCAAATTTTTCCAGAGATGGGGCATCCACAGTTTCTCTAGACAACCTATCCCAGTGCCTCACCACCCGTCATTAAAAAAATGTCTTCCTTATGTCCAATCTAAAACCTATTATCTTTCAATCTAAAACTATTATCCCCTGTCCTGTCACTATAGGCCTTAGAAAAAAAGTCTCCCTCTCTCTTTCCTATAAGCCCCCTTTACATATTCAACAGCTCCATTAAGATCTCTCCAGCAGCTTCTCTTCTCCAGGCTCTCTCAGCCTGTCCTCATAGAAGAGTTGTCCCATCCCTTTGACAATTCTTGTGACCCTCCTCTGGACCTATTCTAACAAGTCCATGTCTTTCTTGTACTGAGAATCCCAGAGCTGGACACAGCAATCCAGGTGGGTTCCAAAAGCAGAAGAGAGAGAGAGAACCACATCCCTCAACCTGATGGTCATGCTTCTTTTTATGAAATCCAAGATATGGTTGGCTTTCTGGGCTGCTATCACACTGTCAGCTCATGCACAATTTTTCATTGACTGGTATCCCCAAGTCCCTCTCCACTCTCAATTCATTCACGTGTCAGTGTGCACTGATGTCGGGAACTGATCGATCCAGGTGCAGGACCTTGCACCTGACCTTGTTGACTTTCATGAGGCTTGCACAGGCCCGTTTATCAAGCCTGGATGTCATCTCTCTTCCCTCTATCAAATCAGTTACACCACTAATCTTGGTGTCTTCTGCAAACTTGCTGAGGGTGCACTCGATCCCACTATGTTGTTGATGAAGATACTGAATAATACTGGTCCCAGTATGGACCCTTGAGGGACACCACTTGTTACCACTTGTTACTCAGTGTCCACTTGGACATTGACTGTAACTCTTTGGACATTGTCAATCATTGCACTTAAGAATTCAGCCACCTAAAGAAGAGCCCTCAGGAGACCATTTACTTACCAGCACCCACTGTGAAGTCCACACCAGTCTTATGTTCTCCACTCAGTCTCTGCCCTGCCCTGAAAAGCACCACTGCAAACGGCCCTGAGAGGAAGCGCTTAAGATTTTCCTGTTCCATATCAGAAGACCACTCTGTGGGATGGACACAGCTTCACTGTGGATTCATACATATGGAACCTACCTATACAAGAGACACATCCAAATTTTTTTTGGCTGTTGCATCCCTGGAAGAATAATGCACTGTTAAGCTGTTGTAGCTAATGCTTCCCCCCAGCTATAATCTGTAATATTCTGATAGGAGCTATAGACACTGAATTCTGCTGTTTCTTGCTGCTGCTCTTGTTGAACAGGAAAAACCAAGCTGTTTCTTGCTGTTTCTCCTGTTGAACAGGAAAAAACAAGCCAGTCTAGATGGCACACTTCGTGATTTGTTGTAAACACATTCAAACAAACCCTTTTCCGTGTACACCAAAACAACAAGAAAGCAAGAGATGCAACCACAAGAAAGGGTTCTTCAGGTATGTAAAAAACAAACAGAAGCAGAAGGAAAATATTGCCCCATTGTTAAATGAGAGAGGTGAATTAGTCACCAACAACACTGAAACAACAGAGGTTCTCAACACTTTGCTTACCTCTGTCTTTACCAGCACTGTTGGGCACCCAACCCTGGGGACAAAAATCCAGGTTGATGCACAGTTCCACTGTCAGTGAAGGGAGAGTTGGTGTGTGAACTATTACAGGTGTTTGACCCCTCCAAGTCAATGTGCCCTGACAACATCCACCCAAGGGTGTTAGGAGAACCGACTGATGCTCAGAGGCTGCTCTTCAGAACCTTTGAGAAGCCTTGGAGATCAGGGGATGTTCCAGAAGACTGGAAGACGACTAATGTCACCCACACCTACATGAAGGTCTTAAAGGAGGACGCAGGAAATTATAGGCCCGTTAGTCTTACTTCAGTGCCTGGAAAAGCTATGGAACAAATCCTCCTGGGATTGGGAAAAGAGAGTACAGCTTCACCAAGGGCAAATTGTACTTGACAGACCCAATCACCTTCTACAGCACGGTAACCTGCTAGCTTGATGTGGGATGGGTGGTGGACTACCTGGATTTCTCCAAGGCTTTTGATATGGTTTCCCACAGGCTCCTCCTGGAGAAACTGACTTATGACAGTTTAGACAAGTGGTCTGTGCATTGGGTGGGTAACTGGCTGACAGGCCAGAGGGTGCTGGCAAACAGCTTCTTTTCAAACTGGCATCCTGTCACAAGTGAGGTTCTCCAAGAACTGGTGTGGGGGCCCAGTGCTGTTTAATATCTTCATAAGTGATTTGGAAGATGGGATCAAACATACCCTGATGAAGTTTGCCGATAACAAACTGAGTAGGGAAGTGGACAGAGAAGAGATTCACACCGCAGGAAGCCTGAGACAGGTTGGAAGAGTGAGCTAATGAACCTTATGAAGTTCAAAAAGAACAAGTGTAAGGTCTTGCATCTGGGAAAATATAATCTAGGAGTGTAGCACAGTCACTGGTCCCGGTTAGGGACCAGTTCTATAGAAAAAAGAGGGGTGGGGGTCCTGGTGAACAACGAGCTCAATATGAGTGTGCTGCTCCAGCTAAGAAAACCAACAGGACACTGGGGTGCATCAGCAAAAGCATCATCAGCAGAGATGCAGCCTGCTCAGAGCCTGTCAGGTCACACTTGGAATACTGTGTGCAGTTTTAGTCCTGCTATACAAACAAAAGACTTGGACAGGCTGGAGAAGGTAGAGAAGGGTCACAAAGATGATCAAATGACTGGGAAGCCTGCTGTGTGAGGAAAGGCTAAAAGAACAGGGTTTGTTCCATCTTAAGAAAAGAAGGCTCGGGAAGACCTTGTTACCTTGTTCCAGTATTTAGAAGACGGATACAAAAAAGATGGAGACACTCTTTTTTATGAGGAGTCACATGGAAAAGACAAGGAGTAATAGGTACAAGTTACTTCTGGGGAGATTCTGATCAGACACAAGAGGAAACTTTTTCACAATGAGAACAATCTTAAATAATTAAGATGCAGCTGGACAGGGTGCTGGGCCATGTTGTCTAGACCACGCTTTTGCCAAGAAAGGTTGGACCAGATGATCTTTGAGATTCCCTACTAATGCAGCATTCTATGATTTTATGATTCTATAAACTCTTTTTTTTTTGCCTCAGAGATTCAATATTGGAATGTGCACTGCTTTGCTTGGATTTAGCCTTCACAAAATTGCCTCTTCAGAAATTCAGGCCCATGGTATTTCTGAGCTCTCTGAGACCATCTCTAATTAGAGTACAGGAAAAATGTATCATCAGCTTAATAATATATTCCCATGCCATAAAGCTCTTCTTCTTTTCAGTGATCAGTTCACTTTATTTATAAATAGACATATACATGTGATAAGAAAAATACAGATCTATAAATATGGTTATAAAAACTACAAATAGAAAATCTATTCATAGTAATAGATATGTCTGTGTACATTTGAGTTAGTTTTGTGCTTGTTCCATACTGTGTAACAAGAAATATAAAACAAGACCAACATACAACTCAATAATAAGTTTATTCTTAATAAATGCTGCTGGAGAAATAACCTTGACAAGCTCAATCATGGCTACTCCCTATGCAGCTTTTCTAACCCTTTACTCTCTGGATTTTTCCTCAGAACCAACTTCCGTTCACAGCTGTGTGTACAGACAAGGAGAAAGAAAAGGTAAGGCATCCACCACATACTCACACAGGAAAGCAGAATAAGTAAAATTTTCCTGCCTTGAAGGGTGCTGATAGTGGACGGTTTTCACTCTGAGCAGGAATAATGGAGGAGTCTGGAGAGTGGTTTTCTTATATTTTTCATCCAACTTCAAAGTGTATCTAATTGCAGCACTTCCAAGAGGTAGTCAGACAGCATGAGAGACTAGATTCCTTCCTGACCCACAGGACAGGAATATCTTTAAAGAAACTCATTATGATTCAGAGCAATTCATTCTGCAAGGCAGAAAGAGTTTTAAAACCAAATAGTTATTTCCCTTCTATCTGCATACAAATTCAAAGAACCACAGATGCTGGTGCTGATAGAATCTACGCTTTCCCTCATACGTGTGTACCTGATGACCAGCTAGGTTTGGGGTATTTCTGGCCAGTCTGCTCATGCCCAGGCATTAGCCAGATGACAGGTAACACAGGTACCACCTACTTTAGCTAAGAAGCTAAGGGCTACAGTCCTATTAGTCATGCTAGTTTGGTGGGCCACATGCCTGATTTGAGATATCCCTGCTATACTCCTCCCTGAGGCCATGCCGCAGCATCCTCTTCTACACTCAGAGGCTCATACCAAGCATCTACAAAAAAAGAGCAGATGCCCTAGGAGGCATCAAATCCACCTTCGAAGAAAAAGTCACAGACTGAACAGGACTGCCCCACAAGCTATTACCTGGTCTACTCGCAATCAGGCATTACACAGGAAAGGGGTGTAAGAAACAGAAAATACAAGTAGGCTACCACAACCCACTCGACTAAATTATCTGTGCAGCAGAAGCTCTTCTTAAAAGAACCTGTTCTTCTGCACGGCCGCGGTGGTGTCAGAGCTGCCTGTAAAAGGCTAAAAGGCAAGGAGTGTACACAGTTTCCTAGGTGGTGAAGAATTATTTCTCAGAAAAATAATAGTTTTACTATGTCTACGCTTTCTTTGAAAAGCTGCATTTAAGTAAGCTTCTATTGAAATCAACACTTTACAATGCCAACAGAAATAATTAAGTTCAAGAATCACCATGGAACCCACTTTCTTAAATTACTGTGGAAAACTTGGAGAGGCTATCATTTCACTCTTTGAAATCTACCTGTGACACGTGTTTTTTAATGTTGTCACCACCATTTCCCCATCTCCTTGAGCAAGCAATCATTTTAGGCCCCCTTTTTTTCCCCAGGGAGTGAATGGAAGCACACTGCTAAGTAGCTGATTCAGAGAAGAGAAAAAATATTTGTCCTTGCTAATAGGCTTTACAAAATCCATGCTTTTAATTAAAATGGTCATATTTGCAGAAGATATAATAATATGAGCAACTGCAAGTCTATGACTACAGACATACAGGAATAACCAGGGATTAGAGTCTGCTCCAGGAGTCTCAGATGAACAGTTCCTAGAGAGCACAGAAAACTAGTACTGAATGGAAGAAATTTAGCAGGAAGAAGAAAGGAAGATACAGGAACACAGAGCCTGGCTAACTCACTGAATTAAAGCTTATCATCTCTGCATAAATTGCACTGATGGTTTAATTAAAGAGCCAGTAGCAATTTCAGCACTCACGATGACTATTTCAGGAATCAGTCAGCTACACAGAATCTATTATGAAAACATGAAGGATGAAATCTTCTCTCCACTGGAGTTCATAGAAATTCCTATGACCGTAAGACTCTCATTGCTTCTGTGTATTTTGGACATGATCATGCTGGATAAAATTTCTAAAACGCAAGTCACTTAAAAGTCAGAGTTCTTTCAAACTTTTGATACAGATATGATCCTTGGACAGTTAGCTTGGAAGCAAATCTTTTAGAAGTTACCAATTGCTTTTAAACAGACAGAAATCCTAGAAAATGTGTGCAGACCTGTAGACTAGCCAAAGATTATTTATAGATTCCTTATACACATGCAAAGAGCCCCCTTTAAAAGACATTTGACGGCACTGGTTGCTTCCATTTACTTTCTCGCTCTCTAGACCACCCTGCTGCTCTCACTGTTCGTACCACCTCCTTTTGAAGAAGGCTAAAATATTTCTTCCATTCCAAGTAATTCACATGAAAAGTTCCCACATCTTGTAGTTCCATCTCTTCATCCTGTCCTTGACAGGTTGCAGCATCAGCTCCCTTCAGAACAACCATCCAAGAGACTTTTAAATAGTGTGACATAACAAATTCAATGCATGTCTTAGCCAATTAAGTCATTAAAATTTTAGTACACTTCATAGTTTGGTTCTTCTTGGAACAGTAACTTTGCGTAACCAAATGTCATCTCTCTATTTTGATTTTTCAGAGGAACAAAACAAAACTATTCCCTTTCTGTATCTCCTAATTTCTTTTCCCATCAAACCAGTAATAGCAATTACTACTCCTAAGAATTTAGTCTGTTGATATCACAGTTTTATTACAGATTCTCAAAGCCCAAAATCAAATTTTCTAATCAATTATAGCCCCAAAGTACCTATCACCATTGCCTTATTTAAAAGCTGCTAGTGAACCACATGCTTTTTTTCTGGTTTATGATCTCATTTAAACCTTCTCATCAATGACTATGCTTATGTGAAATCCAGATTTCACAGCATGAAAAGCTAAGCATAGAGGTTTGAACTCACCTTCCAGTCAGATGGAATTACTAATTTTACAAAAGTTGAACAGTTTGTTTATAGCAGGGATCTGGGGTGGTTATTAACAAGGATCACTCTGACTTCTGCTTAGGGAACCACTCTACCCAGTAAAGCACACAGGACACCAAGACAGATAGAAGTTCAGTAGAAGCAGACACTAGTTCTCTCAGAGATGCATTAGACTGACTCCTTGATTCACGTCACAAGAAAGGAAGCTTGTAAAAACTCTGAAATTAAATTGAAGCACTGAGAAAGGACTTAAGACACAAAGATGCAACTATCCCCATATGCAGGAACTTCTGCAGCAGAGACTGGTCTCAGGGCAATATTTCTGCTAGAAAGCTGCATTCCAGCTGCAAGACTAGGGCCCTAATCAGTTGATATCTGATGGAAATGGAGAAAAGCTTCTTGGAGCTGACTTAAGGCATCATTTTCTACTCATTTCTGTGCACCTAAGTCTGAAAATGATATATGAATTAGGATTCTTCCTTTATGTTTGCTTTTATCTTAATTTATTCTAATGGTAATGCCAACCCTCACAACTGAGGTTCTGAATTGGTTTCTCGGCATCACACACAGTACAGCCAACAAAGGCAGTTAAATAGAGTGTGCTCCTCCACACCTTTTCCCAGAGTGAGTCTGAGTAGCTACTAAAGTCTGTCAGTCTGTCTGACAGTCTGTCAGGGTGTTCCTTCAGTGACCAGAACTGGTCAATGTCCACCTGGCATGCACCATTGGAGAGACTGCTTGAGACTCACACCTCTCCCACCAGCCTGTTACCCAGACACCAAGTGCTAAATAAACTTGTAAAACAAGTCAAGCTGTATTCTAATCTGTGTTGATGCTAAATTTAATCGTTCTTATATCTTTCTGTCTCCAGTCAACCTGCAAACCAGCACTTCTATCTTTCTCACAATAACCAGTCTATCAGTGTTCACAAATACTTGGAGGACACCACTGGAGATCAGTCTATCCTGAAACTTTCAGAGTGATAGCATCATTTCTTCCATTCTGTTATTAGGAAGTGCCAGAGATGGCATGTCCCCCTGCCTCAGAATAACAAATATAGTTACTATTTGGCAACATTAAACCAATTTTTTTAAACAGTGCTTCACAAATCTCAGGAAAATGTACATAACCACTTCCTACATGTTCAATATTACAAAACACTATAGTGCTAAAAAGTTCTACTCTCTTCTTGTAATCAAACTATTTGCATTTGGTTAAAAAATTATTACTAATTTTAAACATTTCAGCATGACAAATATTACATCAAACAAGAAATGCTTCAAAGAAATTTCCATTAAAAAATATATTTCACAAGATAGCCCCATGTCTCCAGGGAATTTCCTGTTCATTAATAGATTCCTTAATTAAAATATAACACGACGAAGAATTAATGGCTAAATTTAATTTTCTTTAAAGCACATTGTTTTAGATTCCTATTACTGAAACAAAAATGCTCTATTATTCTATAGTAAATTTAGTAAGAAAAAAAATGGAGAGTCAATGCCTACTATGCTTTTTAACAGAAGTTATGAAAAAACCTCCACCTATACTGTAAGGAAGTAGACAAATTAAATAAGGCAATCTGTACACACAGCCCCTGCTAAAGTCAACTGGTACATATGAAAGGACAAACTGGATAAAGTGGGAAAGCAAAAATAAATACCCATAGCAGAATGTCCCTCCTTTCTTTTGATGTTACAGAGAAATGGGCGGAAAAAGTTTGAGATATGCTAAGGTAAGGGAAAACAAAAAATATCAGCCAAAATCAACCAAGACTTTCAGAAATTCGGCTAAGTTTAGTTAACAAGGACTTGCACACTAAAATCAAAAGTAAACTGGCTCCTTTAGTACCTGCATAAAGAAATGATAGCTTGGTTGGTTAGTCTTACTGCCAAAGCGAAATACCTGTTGTTAGAGAACCTGTACAACACTGATGCAACTCAGAGACCTATTCTGAAGAAGCAAAAGGATACAGGTGTGCAGACAGCCTTTTACAGGGGGTAGGCTTCACTTACCACTAGATTGCTGATGTGAAAATGAGTGGCTGTGAATAGCATGAACGGTCTGCAAACATTTTAGCATTACTTGTGAAAAGATAATTCTAATTTCTCAGCTATTATTGGCTGCGAGTATTCCCTGATGTAATTATGGAGTAATAGCTGAGAACTTGATTGTAACCAACAGTTAGTAGTTTGTTGCTAACAAGGCAAACACGACAAACAATTTTGAGGCAATTATTGTCATTACAAGCCACACTCAATTGTTCAAGGCAAGCGTAATAGAAAGTGACAGTTGTGCAGCTGGGAGGGTGGTGCGGGAAACAAGAGTGTTCTCTGGTTGCAACAGACCACTCAGGCTCTAGCAGAGTCTGCTCAATGCATAATTCATGTTTAATAATATTTTAGTCTCTAAAGCAAATTACAGGATAAGATAAGAAACAAACAGAGACATGTCAAAAAAAAAAGAACACGCATTATTATAAGATGAGAGAAGACACACAGAAGTAACACGGAGCAGGGGAGAGACATTCAGCACAGCCAACTCACAAGATGCTCACGACCAGCAAAGGAAAATACACTAACTCTACGTATTTATTAAGAGTCAGTTGTAAATGTAATCCATTTGCTACAGTTCAGTAGGATGGGTGCTTATGTCCAAATCCTGGTATGAGACCCTTGTATGATCAGGTAGGTCCAGGAGGAAGGAAGGAGTGCCCTCCATTGAGAGACACTGATGATTAATTCTTAACAGATTTGAGTTGTGTAGATAGTCAAAGGAAGATTTTCATCTATTGTACAATAGAAGTGCCTCATATATCAGCTCAGTATTCTGATGACAATGCACACAGCAGCTGCCTCGTCAGCAGCCAGTCCATTAAAACACTTGATTTGCTGAAAATTCCACACAGCCCTCCATAACAATGTTAAGGGCTGAAAGTTTCTAACGCAGCTGCAGCGACATTTCAAGCTCTTGCCCAGGCTCAGTACAATTCATCATCAATGACACTGTAACACTGCTCAAGTATCATTACAGTGTCACTCATAGTGCCTTTTGCACTGATAAGGTATCATTTCTAAAGAAGCCATTAAAACACTACTGAAAGTAGATTTCCACAACCTTCTGGCTTTCTGTTCTTCTTTCATCATTTTCTTCCTCCTTCTTAAATCATAGAATGTTTTTGGTTGGAGGGAACCTTAGAGATCATCTAGTTTCAAACCACCACCACCCCCACCACCATGGGAGGGGACACCTTCCACTTGAATGTATTGGTTTATGCAAATCATAAGGCATCAAAGCAAATCTGATGAGCTAAATCACCCCAGGTGTAGCTGCAACGAAGCAAAATAGCACTACATGGCAGGTTCAAAGGTATACTTTGCTTAGGTGAAGAAGACACTGATTTTCTCAGATAGAGCAATGTATCACAACTAACTCCCTGACTAAAGAAACCTGTGTGATTTTGACATCTGTAAGATAACACACTTCAGTGCAGCCCATAGACTTATTCAGAAACATACATGCTGCCTTTTGCTTTATCCAGTAATGAAGCTAGTGCTTGCAAAAAGTGGAAGATCGACAACTGCAGAGACAGGAGACCTTTGCTGATCCTCAGACCATATTGCCAGGCAGGCAAAGAAGAGACCTTCCTCATTCTCTCTTGCCAGTTTGTCTCAGCCCTGGTCTTTGGGATGCAGTTGTTGCCCTCAATCAGCCTCTGCTGCCTCTGTTCTATCTCCCAGATGAGGAGAAAGATAAAATGTGTTCATACACATGGGCTTTCCTCTTCAGGGAAATGAGAGCAAGATCACAGAAGACTATGGGATGCCATCCAGAGGGACCTTGACAGGCTTGAGAGTGGGCCAAAGCAAACCTCAGGAAGTTCAACAAAATGAACTGCAAGGTCCTACATCTGGGCCATGGCAATCCCAGGCACACTTACAGGTTGGGTGGGGAAGTAATTGAGACCAGCAGTGAAGAGAAAAACTTGGGAGTGACAGTGGATGACAAACTGACCATGAGCCAGTAGCGTGCGCTAGCAGCCCAGAAAGCCAATTGAATCCTGGGCTGCATCAAAAGGAGTGTGGCCAGCAGGTCAAAAGAGGTGACTCTTCCCCTCTACTCTGCTCTCGTGAGACCACACCTGGAATACTGCATGCAGTTCTGGTGCCCTCAACATAAGAAGGACATGGAACTGTTGGAGCAAGTACAGAGGAGGCCACAAAGTTGGTAAGAGGACTGGAGCATCTCCCCTATGAAGACAGGCTGAGAAAGTTGGGGCTGTTCAGCCTGGAGAAGAGAAGACTGTGTGGAGACCTCAGAGCAACTTGTCAATATCTGAAGGGGCTAGCGGGGAGCTGGAGAGGGACTCTTTATTAGGCACTGCAATGATAGGATAAGGAGTAATGGGTTCAAACTGAAGCAGGGGAAGTTTAGATTAGATATTGGAGAAACATTTTTTACTGTAAGGGTGGTGAGACACTGACACAGGTTGCCCAGGGAAGTGGTGGCTGCCCTGACCCTGGTGGTGTTCAAAGCCAGGCTGGATGAGGCCTTGAGCAACCTGATCTAGTGGGGAGGTGTCCCTGCCCATGGCAGGGGGGGTTGGGACAAGATGATCTATAAGGTCCATTCCAACCCCTAAAATTCTATGATTCTATGCATAAGGTGCTGTATTGCTAGTGTTGCCTGGATGTTACTGTATCAAATCACAGCATCATTAAGGTTGGAAAAGACCACTAAAATCATTGTATCTGTACTTCTTTCTTCTTTTGCACTGCCACAAGACAGGCAAGAATCTTAGATCTCTTTCAGAAAACTAGTATTTATTATTTCACCCTTAGTCATAAGGTTATTGCCCAAAATGTTGCAAATTTCAGTGGCTTAAGCAAGGCTGGAAGGTCTGAACATATCACAAAATTCAGTCAGATCTCCTGGTCCTAGCTCAAAAGGAATTTTAAATAGCCTGCCATTTCACTAAAAAAAAAAACAAAAAAAAGAAGTAGCAATTGGTTTTCTATCCTCTTTAAAAGCTGATATTCTTAATCTACAAATTGCAAATAAAACCAGTCAAGGCACAAAAAATCACCAAAATGAAAATGCTTTTTAAAAGTATATCAGGTTGCATGTAGGCAAACTGGCAGGCTGCCTTTAATTTTATTTTTACTATTTTTAGCAAAGCTTTCTGACTTCATGTGGTAAATTCACTCTATACCATATACCACACAAATGTCAGGTGCTTTGTTTTGAAGACTAAAGAAGTGAAGGTTTTAAGTAAAAGACACCTAAACTCTGCAAACATTTCAGCTAATCTTTAGTGGGCCTTTACTGAAGTCAAGTGACTTAGACCTCATACAAAACAAGCGTATTTGCAAAACCTTCCAGTGCCTGAACAGAAATTAAAGGCACAATACCTATTGATGTAAATTGATTCTGTAAATTAATGTCAAATAACCTTTCCACTGAAAATTCTTAATTACCAGCACAAAGGTTGCTATGGATTTAGTGCTGGGAATCATCTGTTCTCATGTTGGCTTTGTTACCACTTGCTTTCCTCAAGATCAAGACTAGGGCCAATACACAGGCAACAGCAGAGACAATTTACTTCAATATGCTCCTTCACCAATTTGTCTTCACTTTGGCCTGTAGTTGGTGTTTGAACTCGTATATCTTGCACTTAAAGTGCTTTGAGGAAAAACAAAAGTCAATGTTTTAAGATAGGGACTCCAGGTTTCAGCGGAATAAAGACAAAAGCAGAAAGAAGTACGACAGTACATCCAGCTCAGAATGGGAAGATGGATTATACACTTGTCTTGGACTGAGTTCAGAGAGGTAAGCCAACAGCAAGTCTTCACCCTTGCACAGACACTCAGTTTTGACAACTCAATCAGCTAATGTACTTGCTTCAGGTGAAGCCATTGTGTAAAGATTATAACTTCAATACAGAAAACGAGTATTTAGATGACTGACTCCAATACTCGTATCTGTCACGAACACCAAATGAGTGAAAGGAATAGTTAATGTGAAGAGCCAGATCTACATCTATATTGTGGAAAACCT
>NW_008669967.1:34925-40194 GCF_000695815.1 Acanthisitta chloris | reverse complement strand
GAAAGAGAACTGGCACCATCCAAATGGCCACAAATTACTTGAAGGTATAATCTTCCATTGCATTAAAATATTATTACACAATTTTCTATAAATTGGGGGAAAAAATACAACCAGGAAAAGCTTATAAGTAATCTGCATAACTAAACTGATAGCACAACCCCTGTTAAGGGTTGAATCATGACATATTTTGTCATAGCTAGCTGCTATATGTACAGTCTCCATACAGTGCCCATGAGAGGCAGTTATATATAAATATGTATAAACATGTAACTGCCATTTTCTAAAAACAGGATTGAAAAGAACACAGTCCCTCCACCCAGATCCAGACAAAGCACTGATATGTTTTGCTGTTTTACCTCAGTGCAGTGAGAAATACCGAAAATAAATTAATTCTGCATCTTTCACTGAGTTACAGTCAATTACTCTCATCCCTGATGTTAACTTGACAGCTCACATAGTGGAAAACAAAAAAAAAGGCAATGTAAAATTTATACTTCACTCTTCTCACTTCTAGAGTTGCACATGTTCTTAATTTCCTCTGATCTGAGCATCCCCCTACACATCTCTCACATCTTACTAACTAATGAACCACCACAGAAAGGGAGCAAACCCATACAGCTGTTCTGCACTGGTCTCCAGCTAACAGGCAAGGGCAACAAGAGTCCCATTTTCACTCAGGGTAGAAGCTCTTACTGCTCCTCTGACAGACCTATCTAGAGGTCAGTTTTCACTACAAAAATCATTTTTTTTACAGGTAGAAGCACTAACTTTAAAAAACAAACAAACAACAAGCTCCTTTATTTCCAGCTGAGTTTGCAAACCTTGCCTGCTGTCTGTGGTCCGAGACAGGGGGGAAAGCTATATCAGAGTCCCTAGTGTTATTAAGAGAAAGGAGAATTAAAGATAGCTCTCAAGTGGGAGCTTTGCAGGCACATGAGTGGTATACCAGGCTCGCTCCAAAGAGCCAGCTGAAGACATGGAACTAGGCATGTCTAGGGAAGTAAAAAAACAGGGGCAAACAAGGGGAGAGGGTACAGAAGAGAAGGGAACACACCAGCAATTTGCAGCCCTATTATCCACCTGGCTTGTAGGAAAACACCTCTGAGGCACTGGTAAGCAGATAGCCATACCCCATTCCCAGATGGAATATGGACAGATTGCAAATTAGAGCTGCTTTCCTTTTCTAACTCCCTAGGGATGGGCAGCAGCTCTTTTCCAACTCCTCTTCCATCGTTGCAGCAGCCTTGCAGGTGCTCAGGATGCTATTTTCGGCCATTCATCAGCAGGTGTGACTTAAGGCCTTGTTATTTAAAAGCATACAAAGGCTATTTTAAAGTGAGAACTGTCCTTAGTAGCATTGTGGCAACTTCTGTACCACGGATAAAATTCACCAATTCTCCCCACTTTCCATTTCCTTCTTAATTCCCTGTTCCCTTTCAACCTTATATGCTTTATACAAGTAATGGTATGAAGGCCTCAGTCCATTTGCAGAACCCAGGATTTTTGTGCAGTACTAGCACCCATCTACTGTGAACAAATACACACCTTCCATCTCTGTGCCCTCCTCCTCAGCACTTTTTTTTTTTACCTACCATGGCATTTCTGGGTGAAGAAACCTATTGGTTTCAGCTAATACTGTGGGTTGCTCTCATTACTAGCCTTTATTCTATTTAGGTTCTAACAACCTAACCATGAGAAACAGGAAACAGTATTACACTGGAAGACACCGAGAAACCTCAAGTCCAATTTTCTAGTATGAGCTCTGTAATGGAGTCCCAAAGACAAATGCCTGTCTAAATAGGATGCAGGTATAGTCCCAAGGGGCAAGGGTATGAAAGCATCTTGTTCCTTTTATGTAGACAGCATCAGCAGTCCATTAGGCTCTGATAAACTGAACTGGAAGAGGAGCCTCCATCTATCCCTCAGTGGTGTGGCCCAGCTCACTGTGATACTCCTCTAGGGTTCACAGACTCTGTTTATATTCTAGTACCAAATCAGTTGAAATCCATGAAAAAAACCCAATGGGTGTCCCAAGATACTCTCATGCTACCTCACATGGGAAGCCAGGTAAGCAAAATGATAAAACATATCCCCAGGCACAGTTTTCCAAATGATTCCCATTAGCAAATCATCCTCCCAAAGAGGGCATGCTTGGGGCAGTAGACCTGTCCTGTCTCGTTCCACCACAGGCACCCTTTCTAACTGTGTGTGCATAGGCACCATTAAGTTTTCATCTGCCAGAATGCAGCAAACACATTTCAGATGAGCCAAATGCCAAATGTCTTTATCTGTAGACTGAATGTGGTGGCTGACATAAACTTTTATGGACATACAAAATGTTTGAGGGAAGGGAACAAGAATCACTTTAGACACATACATTCATGCTCTGGTGATTATTTTGTGTGCATGTACTATAATTATTTCATTTGTAAAATTTTACAGTGCAGGCTGTGACAGCACTATAAGAGAGATAAGTTCACTTATCTCTCTTATATTTTCCCTCCTTCCTGTTCCCACTTCCACCTCTCTGTCTCCACATTCATTAATTTCTTCTAATCTTCCTTTTTTTCCTGCCCTCTGCCAACATTCTTTTTCCCTCTCTTCTCTAATATCTTCGTGTTCCTTCTTCAACCTCTTCTCCCACATCTGAAAAAATGGTGTTGCTATGACTAGCCACACTTAGGTTTCCCACCTGACAACAGCTAGGATTTTATCACAGGAAAACCATGAAGCAGGAAGTGAACTGCTATTTCAAATCTCTCTATCAGCAGATGCTTTAGCCAGAAGATGTAACAAAAAATAGGATTGCCTTAGGAAGGTGAGCAAGTACCATCTGGGAGGAAGGGAAGGAAAGGTGAGAGATTTAAAGCCATGCTGTAATACCACACACACTACCTGCAGTTCAAAGACCACAATGGATTTATTTCCCATACATTTCAAATAGCAAGTGACAGATCTGCAGCATTTTATCATTCGTACTTATGTCCTAATATGATTAGATGTGGCACATGAATCTGGTTGTGGCAGGTATTACAGGCATTCCTTCACAGGTTACTGAACTGAGCTATAATTTTTTATTTCAGACATATGCATGCATGCAATTACTATTAAGAAATACTATATATGTGAAACAGACCGAGTATACAACCTCTACAGCACAGTATTGCACTGAAAGCCAGATACACAAAGAAAGCACCTTCCAAAGTATCCCTGAAACCTCTAACATAGCAGTATTATTGTAATATATTAGACCTGTGAAAAGTCGAACTTCAACAGAAAAGTGAACTAGCTTTCCATATGTCATGTGCATCAGAAATCATTCTTTAGTGAATGCACTTAGACAGAAATTAAGTTAAAAGTTGCATAAATTTTGTGATAGCTTGAGGATACTCAGAAAAAAAGGCAGCTGTGGTTAGAATCTGGCCTATTAAACTATCATAGACTTCCTACTCCTTTATTTGTTCAGAGAACAGCCCAACAGAAGGCCCTACCCACCATGAGATCCTATCAACCACTATGCAGCACACCTATTCTCACCTAAATACCTTACCAGCTAGCAATTAACCATGATGTGCAAAATGCAAAGAATCCAGGTTAACTGTCAAATCCCATATATTTAGCACTCGAGAAATATAAGAAGCACTTTTGAACTGGCATACATGATCAGGAAATTACTGAGTAACTAGTACAGAATGTCAATGTGTTTTTTCTAATAGTGGTAGAACAGACCTGCACTTTGGGTGCTGTGCACTCATGTGCCACTCATAAGCCACTGTTGCAGTCTGTAGTAGACAGGCTACTTGTGAGGTTCATAACCAAGCAGAAAATTCGTTCCAAACCAGGCTCATCTAACTTGCTCTACAGCAAGGACTGAAATCAAAGAGTACACACCTATGCATCTTCTATGCAAAGTAAAAGTTCCATCTCTGACCAGCAAATTAGTTTTGTGTTGTAACCAAAAAATAATTAACATTCAAATTTACAATGCTGCTTGCTCTGCTTCCTTTTCTTCTATCTCCATTTCCATATCAGAGTTTGCCATTTTCATCCTTTCTTCTGAATATCACATCATATCAAATAACCATGCTTCTGCCACACTGCTCTCCCTCCTTTCAACCAGTAAAAACAACTTTCTCAGCTTTCCAGGTTGCCTCAGAAAGGTTTGAGTTTCATCTCCTGTTACGCCTGTGTATGGTCACACTACATATATACAAAAACAGTAAAATAATATTACTTAACATATAGTGGTCTAAGCACTCACCTGTTGCCTAAGCAACAAATAAATTAACCTGAAAAAAAAACCCCAACTTCATCCTCCTCATGCTGAGAAATAGGGAACATATGTTTCAAATTACCTAATGAAACACACTATGAAGAAAAGGACACAGCAGGTACTAAATGAAAGCACAGAATAGTAAGACAAGGCAATGCTGCATTTTCTGTACAAAATGAGAGCCTTACCATCCTGCTGGCCCTGGAGGTTCTGAGGACTTTGCATTCTCTCCTCCAGATTTGAGCTGAGGTCAGAGTTCACAGCTGACATCCTAGTTGAGTCACTCATATCAAACTCATCACTTTCTATAGAGCTTTCATCCTGCAAATGGAAAGATCCAGAGACAGGTCAGAAAACATCATACACTGTACACATTGTATGTGCAGTTCACTCTCTTCCCATTTGTTTCACTCACACCTGGTGTGGAGTGTAATCCTACTAAAGCTTTGTGCATACAAGCAAACAAGCAGAGCATGAAAGGCAGAGCAAGGAAAACACAGCATTTATGTGATACAATAATCTGACAAATGCAATTTCTTCAACTATGAAGCTACTCCATTACCCCACTCTTTTAACAGTTTCCATAGTATTTTACAAAAGATGACTAGTAACTAGAGACCCCATCCTTGTTATTCAAATTTGGCCGAGGAGACTTCTTCACATTCCCTGCCTGAATCCTCTATCTATCCCAAGTGAAGTCGGTAACCCTGTGAATGACAATTGTCCTGATTTCAGCTGGGAGAGAGTTCGTTTTCTTCCTAGTAGCTGGTACAGTGCTGTATTTTGGATTTAGTATTAGAATAATGTTGATAACACCCTGATGTTTTGGTTGTTGCTAAGCAGTGCTTACCCTAAGCCAAGGACTTGCGAGGTTCCCATATTCTGCCAGTAAGCAGGTGCACAAGAAGCTGTGAGGGAGCACGGCCAGGACAGCTGACCCAAACCGGCCAAAGGGATATTCCATAGTTTAGAGCATTATGCCCAGTGTATAAACAG
>NW_008669967.1:0-34740 GCF_000695815.1 Acanthisitta chloris | reverse complement strand
GTGGTGAGCAATTGTATTTTGCATCACATGTATTTCTTGGGGTTTATTCCTCTCGCTCTCCTTGTCATTCCAATTAGTAGTAGTAGCAGTAATAGTAATAATAGTAGTAGTATATTTTACTTGGTTTAAATTATTATACTGTTCTTATCTTAACACATGGGTTTTTACCTTTTTCTGGTTTTCTCCCCCATCCCACCAGAGGAGGAAGGGGAGTGAGTGAGCAGCTGTGTGGTACTTAGTCGACAGCTGGGGTTAAACCACAACAACCACTCACAGTAAGATATTTCCAAATGGCAACTTGACCTAGTAAGAATCCACCATCAATTTCCCTCGATGTGATGTCACCCTTACATGAACACTGTGTTTAAAGAAACATCTATGAAAATCAAAAAGCTAATAAAAGTTCTGAGCATGGTCAAATGACAGTCAATGGCAAACCCAAGTAATATAATCACACAAGAATCACGGCAAATTTATTCTACATTATACATCCTTAACACAAGTTATTATCCATTATGTCTAATTACAGAGCATCTAATTGGGGATGATAACAGAGGGCGAAAAGTAAAAATCCTGATCAAGCACTTTAAAAAGGCAAAACAGACCCCAAAATGTTTGAATACATGTTTAACTTCAGTTGCTTCAGTCCTACTGAAGTTCATGCATCCACTCATGGGCTAAAAGTTAAGCATCCACGAGTCTTGCTCTGTAAACTGCTGAGGCAACGTACAAACCTAAGGCAATGTATTTTCAGTAACAAATTTTCTACATGGTTGCTCTTGTTATGAAGAAAAGTATTTTAAAGAACATAAAGAAAAATATGGCAAATAATTTTCTATCCCCTGAAGATCAGTTGGAAATATTTTTCCTTTTTTTTTTTTTACATTTTTTAATAAAACCAGAACTGACAGGATTCTGACCATTTTTCTGGGTTGCTCGCCATTATTAACCTAGAAAAATCGCAATCTTTAGAATATAATTTACTGTGTACTTGTTGTGAACTGGTGACTACATATATTAATATATCTGCTTTCTTCTTTCTGAGTACTTGGCCCTTAAATCAGTTCCTCTCTTGGGTGTCAGCAATGTTTCCAGTTTGCATGGGTGTTTCTCCTGTTTTCAGAGACCAAGTTCCCTGCAGTCACGACTTGTGTTAAACTGGGATGAAACACTGCCAAATGCCATTCAGGAGCAAGAGTGGGACAACATACAAGGAGATGCTGTTCTGCACTGTCAAGCCAGGACAGTGACAAATAATAAAACAAACATATCTTGTTTTCAAAGACCTGTAAAAAACTAAATGGAAGAGTGAGGCCTTCCCTAGCAGGTACCTGTCTGTCTTGCCCTACATAGGGTAGGAGTGCCCCAGTTACAGCAGCACCAAACACAGCCCTCACACAAGAACTGTGGTGCCCACTAGCCTCCTGGCCCAGACAGACAGGGCCAGGGCACATGCAAGCCGGTTCTGAGGTTTAGGGAAAATGCACACTGCCTGTTCAAAGAGCAAGATCTGAAAACAAACTCCCCCAGACCTTCTGGAATGCTGTGTCTCTGTTAAAACACAGTGGTATTTCTCATTGAACCCTGAAGGACCCAGCAAGCAGCAGCTTACATTTTTCAGTTCTGAGGTTTGGTAATTACCAAGGGCTCCCAGGAAAGGAGCTCTGGCTATCCAACACAGAGGTATAAAACAACACACAGAGCAGCCTCTGTTTGCCTCTGTAGACTATCTCCACCTTGTTCTCCAAACTGTAAACATCTGTCTGAGTCTGCATGGACACACAGGCAAGGAAAGAGAGGCTGAGAAGCACTGGCATCTTTGTATCAGCTGCAACACAGCTCTAAATTCCTACACAGTAATGACTTCTCCTTTCAGATGAAGCCTGTTTCCCTTTCATCGATGGTTTCAGCTAAAAAAATGATGAATTGAGGATAAGAGAATTAGGAGGCTTTCAGTCATTGTGCTAGCTAGTTGTGGGATCCAAGTTTACTCCTGTCTCAATTCCACCCCCTCCACAAGAACACAGATATGATTATGAAACCTTGGAAACAGAGCTTTCCTACAAACTCAAGCATGTTTTTTAAGTGCATGAGATAGTTTGGACCAGAAATCCTGCTGCTTTGTACTACAACATTTCCTCTGTGATTCTGTTCTCAGGGCAACAAATGTACAGCTCGGGAAAAAAGGAAAACCGTAGCAGAACTCTGTTTTGAGAAAAGACATAAGGATTACCTTGAGAATTTTCCCTGTGCCCACTCTGCCCTGGCAAGGGCATTATTCCTAAAACATATACAAAATCACTTTCCATAAATCCAGTGCTGCAGGCATTTCATACACAGTATCAATAGAGCTGCAAAACCACGCTTGGCAGGGAAATACCGAGCAATGATGTTCCTGCTGCCTCCATGTCATTGCTGCTGGCTCTAGATGAAAAACTGATTTAACAAAAGCATTAGTCCTCAGTCCAGAAAGACTACACCAAAACATTCAGGCCACGGAAGCACTAAGGCAGGTGGCCCTGACCCAGCATGAGTGCTTGACCCTGTTGTGGAAGTAATAATCCTCAAAGGGAAGAAGTGGAAAAACCAAGGAGTCCTTTAACTCCCAAGGCAACTGCAGGAATAAAGCCTCCTCTCCTCCTACCTGAAACCCTGCCGCCAGATCCCTGAAAAGCGGCAGCACATAATCAGGAGACTCGAAAGGAGGGAAAGACGACCAGGCTGTGTTTGTGCACAGAGAACTCTGAGTTGAGGATCTCTCCCTATACCCTCCACTACTGAAAAAAAAAGGCAAAAGCGAAACAAGGGTCTTGGTATTACTAGAAGACTGATGAAATCTCTGTTCTATGGAGTGTTGAATAATTCATGAAATCTCCACCAATAGCCCATACCTACTTATTAGGAAAACAAATCAGGCTAACTCTGCAGAAGTCAGGAGTCAGTCAGGGTCTTGACATAATACAGTTGCTAAGGTGGTTTTTGAAGGTTTTCTTTATTAAAAAATATAACATAATCAAGCAGAAAGACATAGAATGCAGAACTGCTTTTCTGCTGGCACATAGCTTGAACTTCTATTTGGCAGCTCAAATAGTAAATGAACAAATTTCTAGCAAAATTACAAATACTATGGTATGTGCCATTCAATAAAAGCACTTCTTAAGATCTGGAAAAAGTCTGAATAAATCAGTGAAAGAAAATAGTTTTTGAGAAGAAATAAATATACCTCAATTCTCTCTGAAGAAGTTTGAATCTCAGACTACTTCTCTTCTTTCTTCTGTTTTTTTATTTAAAATTTCAAAAGCAACTCCTACTCTTATTTATCAAGCTTTTTGCCTTAAAGATTTCAGCTGATGTTGCCAAGACTTTCATCTATCTCACTATAACGTGTTGCATCGTGTCTGCTAACCTTGAAAACACCATTGCATTCATTTCAGCTGTTGATGGTATCAGTTTCTAGAAGGATACAATGAAAGTTACTGCTGAGCACAGAACTAAGTCTCAAGTGAACATGGTATCACCATTGCCCTTACCACTGCTCCAGACAGTAAAAGAGAACCTTCAGGCAATTTGAAGTACACTGTACTACCCCCAATCATGGAAGGGACGTTAAGTCATGACATTTTCTCTCATCCGACCTGATTACTTGCAAACAACTCTCCTTTGGTTTCAGACCCAGTGTTTTAGCAACAAAATTACAAAGATGGCATCAACAATCATCTTCACTTCAGTTCCCTAGCTACCTCAAAGACAAGTACCAAAGAACACAGGAGAACAGAAAACCAAACTTGAAAGATTTCAGGTTTTACCTCATCTTGCTGTGAATTTAGTAGCTGTAGCTTCATGTGTTTCATGTAAGCCATAGTAATGGGCATGTTGTAGTCGATCATACTGGTCACCAAAGTTGGAGGTTTTCCATTATCTGCAATAAAAATAGTTATTATGCATTTTATGTTAATTGGGGAGGCTACTTCAGCCTACTCTGCAGTCAAAGTCAGACTGTTATGTCATTTATTTCTAACTTTGGCATTTTCAGTCGCTTGTAGGCTGTACAGATGGAAGTCTCCCAAAGAAAAAGGAAAATCAAGTTCAAACCCTGAAAAGTGATGAGTTCTTCTACCCTAAATGACTACAGCACATATACCCTATCCATTCCTTATGTTTAAGCCCTGAAACAAACATTTCCATAGCAAAATAAATTATTTCCTCCAGATAAAATCATCTTTCTATTGGGTGTGCATATGGTATTACACTCCATCCTAAAGTGAATGCAGAAGATTCACTACCTTCCAGCTTAAGTAAATGAGATGATCTGACTTATTGAACTGTTCCAGTCTACCAAATTTTTTGAACCCTCACTTAAGCTAGGAAAATATAAATGGGTATTAGAAATAAAATTACTTTACATCCCACTATTTGACACTAAAACTACCTTTATGATCCGCTCCATCTGGGTTTAAATGCATTCTTTTCTGGCACTCTGAGCAGCTCATTAGAAACCGTGTCACCGCTTCTCTCGGTAGGAAGGCATAGGTCTCTGAAATCTGGAATGAATAACAAAACACAGGTGTTATTATATAAGCTGATTGAACATGATTTAACAGAACTGATCATCATATTTCCAAATAAGGCATATTATCTTTTAATACCAGGAAGCACAATGAAAGCATGTTCTGCATACTATGTAGGATTTCAAGAAACATCTATCCAATCTGCCTACTTATCATCTAATGGCTACTAATGGTTGGTACTGAACAAAATCCCACTTATATCAAGAGGGAGGTTGTTTTCTGTTTACAGTTCTTTACAAATTCCTTTCAGCAAAAAAAATCATACGTAATAGCCATCCCATATGTGGAATGCTTCTATAAAAAGTTGAAAAGAGACCTTTTTTTTAATAACCAATGCCAAAAAAAGAAAGTGCTTGGCTTATGCGCTCTATTTTTGTCGCAACAGTCTGGAGACAGATATAGGACTCAGTGTATTAGCGGCAATGACAGTTTCCTTACTATTTTAACTTTGTATTTAAATGTTTTGTGAAAATATTCTTGGAAAGCTTGTGATTTTTCACCATGGAGTAAATACGTTATTTTTACTAATAGTTACAGAATTTGGGAATCAATTGATTTGAAAGACTTGGCTTTACCTGGAGATATCTTGAAACAACAGATTTTGGTTGTTTCCTGTTTCAACATTATCATTCATTCCAACCACATACTCACAAGCAGGAACAAGAGGGACTTTTTTACTTTTTTTGAAAGGGGAGAGGAGGAAGCAGTTATTGCTCAATTTAAATATTGTGTTCCCACCACCCCCAAGGATGTATATATCTTTATAGGCATTTTGCCTTGCTGACAACCTGGAGGTTGGTGCCTCTGAAATGAGGCTGAAAATGAGCTAACAGCATCCTCACTGATTACAGATACACCACATCTCATACTGCTTACATTAAGTGTATGTCCAGCAGATCAAGAAAAGTTAATATCCCCCTCTACCAGTGCTGGTAAGAGAGCAACTGCAATACTGCATCCAGTTTTTCCCTCCACAGTTCAAGGAGGCTGCTGAGAAGCAGGAAAGGGCTCTGTGGCAGATCATGGCAGCAGGAAACCTCAAGGGAAAGGTTGAAGGAGCTGGATTTGCTTCATGTAGGTTATGAGGCCAAAGAGATCTAATTGTAGCCCATCACTGCCTGAAGGGGAGTTAAAAAACTGTGGAGGGAAACTCTTCAGAGGGTATAACCAGGGACAGCAGCAACTGTGGCTTGGGACATTCAAACTAGACATCATCAGAAAATTCTACACTAGAAGTCCAATGCACTGGAGCAGCTTTACCACATGGGTGGAGTCTGATGAAAACATCCAAACCTGGATGCATTTTCTATGATTCATTATATACGTTGATGTATATGCACTGAACAGTGCAAGTGTTATAAGGAATCTCTAGCCTTTCTTTTCCCAACTAAGGTGGTTATCTTGCCATGGAGATAATCCTTGAAGAAAGACAAAGTCCCAGCTAGAGTGATTAAGAGAATCAATTGATAATCTGCTTGTACTCCCTTACTGTAAAACATACAGCAGGATTTGATTTCCTATGAAGTACCATGCTGATGCAAGTCTCTGTAGAAAGCGCAGAAGGATGGAGATAGGGTGTACAGAAGTGTGGCTACAGAAAGCACAAGATAACTTTCTTTAACTGGATGTAAATGGCATTTACATACTGTGCAAATCACTTCTCTTCACAAGCGTGCTAAAAGGAGAAGGACTGGTCAGTTTTAACTCTCTTACACTCTTCCACTTGGCTTGTCACCTACTTAACCTGTGTTGAAGCCTATATTTCCTAAAACTCCATGGACCAAATTTATCAGTCTCAGTACTTTGGAAAATAGGTGGAGTTTAAATTAGAGTTTGTTGATGTGGCATGTGTCATGTTGTGCTACAAAATAAGAATGCGGACTATACCATCCTGTTTATAATGTTGTTCTTTGGGCTACTTATTGTTGTTGTTTCCTTATATAACAGAAATCTTATTTTGAGAGGGAGAAGGGAAGTAGTATAAAAGCAAAAATTGTTCTGTGATTAAAATTGGCAAAGATTTTTTCTGGACTTGAAGCAATTTATCTGAAAATTAAGGCATTAAATGAAGCCACTTTTGAATGAGAGCTCCTACTAAAAAATGGTATTTTGGGATTATTTTTTCTGCTTTTCATACCAAAAACCGGACGCTTTACCTTTCTAAATACAAAAACACTGGTTATACTCATGCTTTATGAGATCTACAAAAAGAACTTAAAATCAGCTAGAAGTTAGCATTAAGAAAATTGGTAAGTGCACATACACAGCACCTCTCTCTTACAACATTTAACACATTTAGCACTGTATTGAAATTAATGGAGCTTACCCATGGATTCATTAGTTGCCTGCATTTGATAGGAATGCTCCATTTATTCTAATCAAGCATCTCTGTCAAAATCCCAGCTCTGCTCAAACAAGATGAAAATCCTTCATGGAAGGCAAGTGAGCTAAGGCCCAGATTTGATAGGTATGCTCCACTGACTATGAGGGAACCGGGTTTTATAACTAAATTTGTCCACAGAGCAGATGCTCGTGTCTCCAACCTCCCACTGCAACACAGTTTTAAGGATGCCCTTCCCTAAATAACACCAGATTTCACCAACTTCCTCCCCTGTTTACTTTGTAATTTGAATCAATTGCTTACATTCCCAGACTTCAGTCTGTATAGAGTGGCATAAAACAACAGGAATGACATTAAAGTCATACATAGGTGACATAACCCACAGCTTTCCTTATTCTTGTTACTTGAATATACAGGAAAAAAAGCTCTTTCCAACTTTCAATGCCAGAAAGCTTACAAATTGCCTCCTACCAGCTTCACATCTCCAACGGTTCAGACTCTTGTTTGCCTTTCTCACTAAAGAAGGGCATATCTACTTTATAAGATGCAGACAGCCACTTACTTGCTCCGGCCATGCTCCAAACCAGCTGTAGCCATGAAGCTCTCTAACCAAATTAGCACAAGGATGAACACAAAATCCTATATTTCACCTCTCAGTAGAATTTAACAGCTTGTGCACAAGACTGGACGGATATAGTTCACGAAGGTGACTTGCATGGGAGTATTTCAGAGAACAGCTTGGAGGCCTATGACACTTTCTAAGTAGCTATACAGAAATACCTCAGTGGTTTGACTTCATCAGGGAAAATTGTTTCTGTCCTCTATTCTACCTGAAAGAATGCAGTAATGACTCAGCCCTTACTGATGCCCCATACTCTCACTGCCTTTGGAAGCCCCACTCCTACATCTCTTCTCAAGGCTATTAGCTAACAAAATATACAGCCAGGTCACCTTATTCAGTGATGTGATAATAAAAGAATATTGGTTTATTGCAAGCCTATGCAAAAAAAATCAACTAATAAACAAAAAATCCACAAATCCACACACTTCTAAATTTTGAGAAAAAGTAAAGCCAGAAATGTGGATTGGAGTGGGGGATATTGCATTATTTACATCCATACACTGACAATGCAGACTGGCATATTTTTGGCATGACTTACAAGAAACTCCTCACGCATATGTCCATTCCAATTGAAGAACAATCAGTGCTGATTTACCATATTGATAAAATTACTTGGAATGATTTTTTAAAAAATTACGAGTATACATTTTTCAAATATGAAGCTTTAGAAGTATCTTTATGAGATTCCCTATTCTTACTAGTGTTTGTATTACACATTAGTTCTCTTGTAACTGAATGTATCCTGTATCATGGGCAAATCAGAAAATAAGCAGATTCCAGCAGGTTGGGGTTTAGGTATTGTGTACTAGGTATAGCTCTTAAAGCTAAATGCTTTTTACATTGCAAAGGGGAAAAAACATATGAAGAAAAACTAGACATCTGGAGCAGTAAGTGACGACTGCAAAAATCATATAGGGTTTGTTTTAGCATCAAAAATTATAGGATAAGAAGCAAACATCTAACAATACAGTCCACACACACCTACACACATTGTTTTAACTCTGAACTGAGAGGAAAATAAAATTAGTTGACTTCAGTGGCTTCAGTAAAAACTTTTATCTTATTTCACCATTCAAAAGTCTATGAGATAGTAAATTTTGACATATATGAATCCATTCAAAACATAGCCCGGCAGTGAGGCCTTTCTAGACCTGTTTACTGGATCCCATGAAGAGCATAACTAGTACAAGGCAAGTAATCCACTACCTGAGCATGTAATCTGATTTACATTGGAGCTAAGCGATGCATGCCCTAATTGTCTGTGAGAAGCTTATTGCAGTCCTACTGCATCACTGCAGGCAGAAAAACAGGAATAGTCTCCTTTATGCTCTCCAATATTCAGATGATTTAAGTGCAGGATGTTGTGATGATGTAGCTTTCAGAGCTACATTTTTATTTGGAAAATTAACAAGACCTAAACTGAAAGGCATATTTTAGGACACATATGGCAGAGCAGAAAGACAAGTGTGAGGGAGAGGGAGTGAAATTTTGCAAGTGAACCTATTAACCCCTAAAGAATTAACATGGAGGATGTATGTGTAGTCTGGAAGATACGATGTGTCAGAACAGAGATTTTGTGTGTGCGTTTGCATTTTTTTAATTAAGGAGGGTAAGTGGGGGAAGATGATCCAACGAAGACTTCCAAGAGGAGAGAAAGAGAGAGAGAGAGACAGGGATAGAGAACGAAGATGGTAATCTGTCCTGGGCCCACAGCCATCAAACCAGGTGGCAGAAATTGGTTTCTTGATGACAGGAGGGCAAGCCAGCCAAGGAAAGTCCTCTCCTTTCCTCAGCAAGAGGTCAGAATAGAAGGCTGACATAGGAAAGCAGATATATTACTGCTGGAAGTTTTATCAAGAGCTCATTACCCTGCTATACTGGGGGAAATGCTGTTTCAGCATGTGCCAAACTTTCACTTCACAGCTCCCTTCCCTTCACTCCCCATGTAGCAGAAGCTGATTTCCATGAGGGAAGCGATTGGAAACACCTGCTAGTGGGACAACTGCCAGGACACTCAACACTCACCCTCTGCAAAGAAGCAAGAACAAGCCCATGGAGTAAAAGTGCATGGGGCTTGGCTCTTTTTCCATGCACACAGGAATGGTGTGGATGCAAAAATTGAAGCTTGTTAAGGCCCTGCACAAACTTAATATTCATTCTCTTTCCCAAGGATAAGATCTGCCCTGGACAGAAACCATCCAGGCCCCAAACCTGCTTTAGCCTTGTTTGATCAGGAAAGGGATGATGTTATCTCACAGTGCAACCTATCAAAAAAATTCCTCCCTGAGGAAAACACACTATGATGCTCAGAGAGGACCCACAAGCACATTCCTCTTTTGGTAGGGGAAAAAAGTGACTTCATGTTTCTCAGTGCTAGGAAGGTTTTTCTTAGGGTCTTTCTTTTCTTTTTTCTCTGAGAGAGGGAAGCTATTCAAAAGCTTGATCACAAATCAAGAAACATTACTGCAACAGATGGATGAACTAACAGGATCCCAGATACTGCCCTACACCCAGAAGACTCCTATTATGCCTCAGATGTTATATATTTACGCACTACCTATCTGATGAGAGTCTTGCCTCAAGCTACTTTCCCTTGACACATCAGTATCTCCCTCATGTTTTACAAGCCTGCTGCTCTTCCAGCTCATCAAGCAGCAGTTGAGGTCACTTGGTCTGTTCAGCCTGGAGAAGAGGAGACTGAGGAGAGACCTCATCATTGTATACAACCTCCTCACAAAGGCAAGCGAAGGAGCAGGCACTGATGTCTTCTCTCTGGCAACCAATGACAGGATGTGAGGGAATGGCCTGAAGTTATGTCAAGGTAGGTTTAGGTTAGATATTAGAAAAAGGTTCTTCAACCAGAGGGTGGTTGGGCACTGGAACAGGCTCCCTAGGAAGTGGTCACAGCACCAAGCCTGACAGAGTTCAAGAAGCATTTGGACAATGTTCTCAGGCACATGGTATGATTCTTGTGGATGACCTGTGCAGGGTGAAGAACTGGACTTAATGATCCTTCATCAGTCCCTTCCAACTCCGCATATTCTGTGATTCTGCAATTCATCACCCCAGTGGCCCTTTTTGCATTCATGGGCTGGGAGTTTTATTAACTGACCCATTTCTCCTGCTCAAATGTTACAACCCTCACTCACAACTCAAGTTCACCACTGTAATATTTCAAGGCTTTGGGCAGTGACTACATGGGCTCAACAGGCAGATATTAGATTATCCTTCATAGGTAAAAATATTCAAGTAGAATATGCACATAGAGTTTAAGGTGCTTAAGGTAGCTGTGATACTTACACAAAGAGTTCTCAGCTAGATGATGCATTTAGTTACGGGAAAATGCGTCCAGATATAACATAGAAAGAAAGGTGAGGAACCTACTCAACTGTTTAAATGAATGAAAGTCTAATACCTTTTTTAAGAATATAAAACAAAGTAAGGAAGACAAAATCTACTCTGAAATATAGCGCTTGATCACTAAATCTGGCCTAACTGTACCAACAGCTGGGCCTGAGAGGAAGCACAGATGTTTTACACTCTCAGTCTCATCACAGACCATTTGAATTTCTTAATAAATTTAATAAGGTTATTTTTCTTCCTGGTTTGCACTGAATCACACAAAGTTGTTCTCACAGCTTGAGCCTGTTGCACTACGCTGCTACTGTAGCCACAACTTTTCCCAGTTACTCCCACCTCTGATATACCCCTCAGCACTTCTATTTAAATTTTAGACACAGCTGAATACTTTGAATCAAGAAACATAGCTTTGCAAAGGCACAGAAAGCTTGCTATGCACTTGTTGCACCCCTTTCCCAATATGCCAGATGGATTCCTTTCCTGAACACTTCTCTCCTGTGTGTCCCCATCCCCACTTTGATGCCATGGTTCTCCTATCAGGGTGGGATGCCTATACAAAAATAACTCCTTTAGAGCAGAGAGTGAAAAGTACTATACCAAAGCAATGCAGTTCCTCTTGGACACTGAGCTGCAGCAGCAAGTGCTAGCAGAGATATCCCTACCCACACTCCTTGCATCAGCACATTTCACCCCACCTCCTATGGAGCCCAGCAGAGGACCTGGGGGGAATGCGGGACAAGCAGGGACCTGTTTGGGCACCCCTGCTTTCCTTGGCCCCAAGAAAACATACTCTTTCCACCTTCCACATCTTCCTAGTCATTCCCTTTGTGAGGGAGTTATCTCCTAGATAAGGCCCTCAGTGTTTTCTCTGTTTGCAAACTTTCATGGGAAACAGGAACACGGCTGAGATTATATTATTCCTTCAGTCTGCATACTCTGGGTATGATTTAAAGTTCATGGTTTCGTTTCACATATATAAGGCCCATTTGGCTTTTTTTCTGGGGTAGATCTACCTAGAGTTATGCTGGCAAGGAACAGAGCCCATCATTCTTATCTTGTGTACAAGACAGGCACATGAAATAAGCATGAAACCTGCCAGTTAAATAGGACACTTACTCTCTTTTGCATATTTTCAAGGTTACTCTCCCATATCATACACACAGACCTTATACAATTCCCTTCTGATGTTTTTGTGTGCAGAGGAGAATGGGACCTCATTCTAAACTTAAATACTGAAGAACAGATGCTTTCCTAATTTATCCATAGGATTTGTGCCAAAAATCCTAAAGTTTGAACTTGGTACATTGCTGTCCCAATTAAAACAGAAAGTCTCCCTTCCAATGGGCTGCTCTTTTAGAGGTACCAAGTGCCACATCCTAGTTATCTTCTTGCACAGCATCACTGTAGGAAGTCCTACACAAATTCCTCAGTTGTAAAAATGCCATTCATTTCCACACAGTTAACATAAACAAGGCAGTGCAGATTACAGATTCACTAATTGAGTTTGTAAGCAGTTCCAAACACACTTTCAGACAGACATACTGATGTATTTTAGCACTCCAGCACCCAGGGTGACTCAATCAGAAATTAAAAAGACCCTAGTTATTCCAAGTTTGTTACTCTATATAAATGCAAACAGTAGTTAATTAAGTCACCTTTGACAATTTCATTACCCTTCCAATCATGCTTGAGTGCTATGCAAAATTTTGAGTGGAGCAGGTTCACTATTGAAAATAGAGTCTCACACACATATAAGCAATTTAATTACTTGAAATCAATATGTTTCAATTCTTAGGCCTGTGACATTAATTTTTCAGAAATACTTAGATACTGAAAATCCATGACAATATTCATGAATTTCAGAAGTTTAACAATTTTGTACCAAAATTGTGGCTGGTTTCTCCCCATAATTTCTCTATTCAAATGTTTTGGTTATCCAGTCAGATAACAGAAGCAATGTGATCATCACATGCCAGGAGTTATGAATAACAAACAGCAGTTGTAGCATACAGCTTGTGAACCATCTCTCCTGTAAAAATTCTTCACTCAAACTATTTTGTGAATACTTATGCATGATAAATACATGCAGAGATCTCAAGGATGATTCACTTTAGACATGTGAATAAAGAAACAAGACTAAATGAATCTTGTTCCCGATTCACTTAATACAATTAAACCCTGCCAAAGTACTTCAGTTTGATTTATAAAGCTCCTAGAGTATAACATTTTGTGAGACAGTTACCTGAGATACCACCTTTTTCCTCCTGCAGTGCCACAGAGGAGTGTGTGGCTTGTTGGAACTGACTGACACTACAGCTCATAGTTTTTAGTGAAGGCATTTATACAGACAGGTCCAGTAAAGGAGCATGCATTTCCCCACCTAGGCTGGTAGAGTTTGAGGCCTGTTTACTTATTCTAATTCTTATGTGAGGATAGAGAGCAAAAGTTGATATTAGTTTTCTCTGGAGTATTTTTTTCCATTTTTAAATCTATGGAAGTCTTAAAAATTACGTATGTGAATCTTGTCATGGGGAACTATTACTCAATGTCCTTGATAAACTACTATGCAATGAAATGAATGCACAAATATTGCAGACTGTAGTAATGACACAAACTCACATCTGGGCATTCTTAACAATGTAACAGGCTCACGTCTCAGCTGCGATAAAAGCTGACATCAGATTAAACTACTGTGTGAGCTACTGAATCTGCACAAACAGTTCTCCTCGCTGAAGATACACTGGTTGTCTTTTATGCTGCTCACAATAAATGATTCTGTTGTTTGACCTGCAATCATGGGATTCTTACAGCAGTAAATATTATACTTGGCATGTATCCGTAGGATGATGACTTGAAGCATTGTATTTATAGTTGGCAGCATTCCTTATACTTGCATATTATTTTACAGACTTTGTGACCTCACTGAGGTAAAGCAAAATAGAAAGGTCAATTGAAAATACTACTTTTCTAACGCTTCCTAAAAGAGAAGACAAAGTATCAAAATGGCCAAGGTGCCAGATGAAAATTTAGACAGTTTGAGTTTGTTCACCCTGAAATTACACTCCAAATCTTACAAGAAGCACATCTCAATGAAAGATGTCTTCAAATATCTATCTTAAGGTCAGCATCACTGGGAACAAATTATAAGAAATTTTGCCAAGAGCTTATCCCACAACAAACCATCTGAAATAGCCTATAAATAAAATATCTGTGAAAGGATTCACAGATACATAGAATAGATCATTATATACAAGAAAAATAGCAGCAATTGAAAAACAGCTATTTCTTCAAGCTAAAATTGAACCGCAAACTTGGACTTCCCCCACATTTTGGTGACCTCTGATGAAAAGCAGCTGGCATGACTGCAGGTTGTTTTTAAAGTGAAGAACGCTGTGTTTGGGGTAATAGGTCACCTCAAGGCCCTGTACACAGCTCCCTGCCTGCCTCGTCCCACTGAGACCATGGGGAGAGGTGCCTCGGATGCCCTGCACCCTGGCCAGGGCTGTGTGACAGGTCCTGGCTGTGGGACCTTGCCCTGCCACCCTGGGGGAGCTGCTGGTGCTTCAGCAACTGGAAACAGCTGGGCAGTTGGATCAAGATCAAGCTCTAAGTGTGTCTGGCACCATCACAGCACTGTACGTGGAAGGAAAATCCAGGAAAGAACATACATTTTAAGCACCTTGGGAAAAGTGCAGCAAATGTTTCATTAGTTCTCCGTAAGAGTAAGTAAGTGCTATTTTTGTGTCACTAACCACAAAAGCTATCTATAGCTATTTTAGGGCAGAACTGAACAGATTAGGTGAAGCAACAACAAGCAATTAAAAATCTTAGAAATACTAATTTAGCTCTACTCAGACAGTTTATGCAGGTGTTAGAGCTGCCCTCTCAATACTTCCCTTATTGTACCTAGCAGCTTTCCAGCCATTTGAATTTAGGACATTTACAAGTTTTCATACTATTAAGCCATTAGGTATACTTAGTCTGCAGCAATACACTACAAGGCAACTTCAGGCATATGCTGAAAAACTCATTTAGCCAAGTTGTGGCAATACCTTCTAAGTCTTCCTTAACACTTCATCCATTCAATAACAATTAACTAATACAGAGCTATTAGAGAAATTGTCAAACCAATAACACATTCTATTCTTGTACCAATGAGAAAATCTCTATTAAAGTCAATGGATCTGCCTCCTATTGCATAGAAAATGTGACTTCTAAACTATATGTTTTCATGAGGGTTAAAGTACTAATCTCATTGAAAAACAAAACCACAAATCTGATGCCATGTGACTAAAACCAAATAATTCACATTTTTAGAGACTCATGTTCACTCTTAGATGTTTGTATTTACTTACTGCTTTGTATGTTCTCTTTTGTCCAGCATGTTTTCTGATTTGTTCTCCATTAGGCCCAGTTTCAACATGCATGGAATAGATAATGTCAAAGAAATCTTCTACGACGGCCACCCGCCGTAAGGACAGCTTCTCATCTACCCCTACTCCATCCTGAAAAGAAAAGAAAAAGAGAACAGAAAAAGTAAGGAAGACAAGATGAAGAGATAAATTATAATAATCATGGGACAGGTTCTCCTTTTTTTTCAGCAGGGAGTTAAACACCCTTCCATTGAGATTGATGGTCACCCAGCCTGCAAATGACAAACACAGTATTGTAGGAAAGCTGTATGATTAGAAGGATCCTTTGCAAGCAGCCCATTTTGCCAAGCCAGGGAATTTGGCCTCTTGATAGGAAGTGATCTTCCACTCTAGTATTTGAAAAACTAAACACGAAATATCTGTGCTTCTTTCTCCAAATGCATAAAGAAAATTCAAAGGCAGAAGCAGTCCTCAACACATGGCACAAAAATGCATTATGTGGTTGTTGGTAAGGATGCAACAGCTCTTTTATCCTCTCATTCCCTCCCCAGTAAATCTGTACCTAGCATTTCATAAGGATATTTAATAAAAGGTTTTCATTCACAGAGCTGACTGTAATTATAAATGCAAAGTTGTTACAATTTAGCCCTGCAAAAATTGCTTGAAGACATACTACATGAAGACATATCACAATATGAGGAAAAGAGAGGGATGCTTTTCAATTTTCTATTTTTGTACACAGATGTCCAGTCGGAAAAAGTGACATAAAAGTGAGGACACCTACCATATGATCTTCAAAAGTGATAGTGCCATTGTAGCTAAAGACTTCTAAACAGAAACAGTCCCCAGTGTCTCTGAAATTAATCAGTGCAGTTCAGTTCCTGCCTTTTCAATAGGATCATCCATATGAGGTTTTATTTGTTTTACAGCTGCCTATAGACTCAATTCTAATGAAAGGGCAGGAATTGGGACTCTTGTTTTTCCAGAATAGACACCTATCAAGCAAGCTGCATTTTGCAATTCAACATCAGTGTATGAAGAATAAAATAAGAATGGCCAATTTACTCGTATTTGAATTTAGATCTCTGGAGGCAGCAGTGTAACTTAACCTTCACTGTGTATTGCAAGCAATAAGGGTGCTCCAAACTTATTACATCTGATAATACCATTAGAGCTGTCATAATTCATGCCACAACAAAACTGATTTACATTGACACTTTTGTGACAAAACACATGCAATTATCACTGCAGTGACCAAATAAAGACAAAAGATGAGAAATGAAAAGGCAGTAATTAGTTATGACTCCCAGTTGCTGTTCCCCTGATTATAGCCTCTTGCTAACCCACTCCACTAAGTTTGCTGGATGTAGACAAGCATGATTCATTTTTCTCACTGCCCCTATTCTTATTACAGCTCACTTACTTTAATTTATCATGCATTTCAAGGCAAAAACCCAAATAATCCCAATGGCTCCAAAGAATCCCCCAGGGTGACACAGAGGAGCTGTGACATGTTCCTAGTAGCAATGGAGAAAATGTCAGTGCCTTTATAGCATAAGTTTCTAAATGTGCATTACTCCCAATGATAGCAGGTTAGGAGGTGTTGATAGACTACCAGCCAGATAGGTTTTGTCCTGTCTTGCTCCACTATGCCCAGCCTTCTCCAGAGAGGTCCCTGCCCAAAGCCACATGGTCTATTCCATCTGCACAGCAGCTTGTGTTCTTTATCCCCCGGAGACACAGGACACAAACCCAAAACATGTGACTGCCATAGTCCTCGTGAAAGTGACTGCACTGACCATTCAAGGTGGAGGAAGCTGAAGAATTTGCAGCACAGTATCCACCACAGGTTCAAGCCTCAGGGAGATCAGCTAGGAACAGCTGCACTGAGAAAGCAGTGAGGCTCCCAGACCATGATAACTCTCTAAAATTTCTCTAGCTCAAAATCTTTGTGGCCTCGTGACAGTTTTTGGTGTAAGGATCCTTAAGAATTTGCTTGGTACTACCCAGGACCATGGCCTGCTACTTAAAAAAATGCTTTAGTGATGGGGCCAACATCTAATTCAGATCTTTAGAGCTTTAATCTTCAGGAGAATTCACATGTGAGCACTGTAGGGGGGCCCATCTTCAATCATTGTTTTCTCACCATGCAAACAGCTCAGTGGGATCCCTAATGATTTCAAACACTCTTATGATGACGACAGTGTTATCTCACACCGCTCTCCGAACACTCAGAAGTTTATAGTGTTGATTAACCGATAAAGATTTAATCTGTTTATTACTAATGAGTTTTGTTTTATGAAATTTCCTACGAGGGAGCTCTCTTTTTTAATTAAAGAGAAATGCATTACAACTATATTAATTTAAAACCTGAGATGCCACCTCAGCAGACCTGACACATGCAAACATTACGAATACATCCAAAGAAGAAACTCGAAAATTAAACTAATTTTGCTGCTTTTGGTGGCCATAGTGTGCAGTGTTCTTTCTACATATCCTCCCACAACCCTCCCCAGACACAGACACCCAAAGGTAGGTAGATATGATGTGGGTGTGCTCTTGAAGCTGCATTTCTCCATGCAGCTGAATAAAACAGCAAGCATTGCTACTGCTTCTAAAAATCCACAGAAGTAAAATCTGCACAAACTCTCTCATGACTCCTAACTGAAGTGCCAGAAAATGAATACAAACTTTTGAAACCTTGTCAGTCAATAAGAGTAGGGAAGAAATTATTTACATGGAGTGGAAATCACTTCAGGGGAAGACAGGGCTATTACTTAATACTACAGCTGTAACTTCATCATAACTTTATCTGCTGGGGCATGGACATGACTAGGTCAGACTTCATCCTGCTTGGTGCTGCCAAGGCAGTAAGGTAGACCTTGTTTCAAAATGCCTGCAGAAGGAAGCTGAGTTGCTGTGAGTAAGCTGTTCAGCCCATCTGGCAACATGCACTGCTGTGCAGAGATGTATGCCTCAGCTGCAAAGCAATACACCAGATGAGTAACTTGAACAAGGTAGCTACTTACTGACACTTTTGATATCCCATACTGACATCCCTATAAGTAAAAAGCTGGGCAAATGATACAATCTCAAATCTCCATTTAAACGATGAAGACTCTGAAGTGGACGCCATTGTATCAGGCTTTTCTGCCATATGACACTACACTACACGTTTATCCCGAAATTGCTATTTGATAAAGGCTTTAACAAAACAGCCCTGCTTTATAAGCTGGCTTTGGGTAAAAATTTTCACAGTGCCTAAGGGGACATTTTTTTAGCCTCAACTAAGGCTAATAAAAATGAATGAGAGAATACATGGTAATGCTATTCCCATATCTGAAAGGGTATGAAACGTCCACAAGGGACAGGACAAGTAATAGGCTTAAACCTCAGCATGGGAGATTTACATTAGACATTTGGAAAAACTTACTATTGCTGCGGATAGTCAAGTACAGTAATAGTTTGCCTGGGGAGGCTGTAGGATGTATGTCACAGGAGGATTCTGAGACCAGGTTAGGCAAATAGCTGTCAAGGATAGTTTAAGTAAATCCTGTCTTGGATAGACTGGGTATTAATTGAGTTCCTTCTTGATAAATCTAGGACTGAGAAGCTTAAACACCACTTTCAAAGTGACTTGGGCACTAACAACTCTGGAATAGCAAGGAGGATATTTATAAATCACTGAGGTATTTTTAGGACTTTTATTCTGCATGGCAAGAGTCCAGGCCTCACTTTCAAAAATGACTTGGAAATGGAAGCCTCACTGGATATTTCACTTCAAACATTGGACTTAGACTCTTAAATCTTCTAGGCTGAGTTTTATCCCACCCATTTCAGCCATCACTGAGGTATGCCATGCCCCTGTGCTACATCAGTTGTCTCAGGTGCCTCTCTGGTCAGCACTGTGACAGACGCTGGCAAAATACAATTCATCCTTGTGGCTGCTGGAATGGTTTGAATCTCTACCATTGAGAAGTTACTTAATTTAATTCATTGCATTACAGGTTTTCCTCTTTGCTCTTGAGTTTATGTATATCCAGAGATCTTCCTATGTTCTTAGGATACAAATAAATAGATGTTTCTTTACATTTCAGCCCGACAAAATCCATTTGCACTGTGAGATGAAAGTTGTTTGATTGTTTGTTTTTAGATATAGACAAAGAATAAATTTCTGAACCAAAGTGAATTTTATAGAGAGTTGTGCACCCCTCAGAAAGTGCTAAGGATCTCTTTGAACAAGGATGCTTGAGGAGAAAGGAAGTCTCTCTCACTGAATTGGAATCTACAGGGAGTAAAGAAGGGAAGAAAGTTTGCCAGTAAAGTGAACAGATACAACTCGTAAGACAGCAAAAAGATCTATTAAATGAAAGGCTGTCATTTTTATAGTTACTTTGCAGAGGACAGAAAAATTTTAACACAAGCCTTTAAAATTAATGCCACGGAAACAGAAGTGCTTGTAATCCCTTGCTTGAGAATACATACACCATCACATGTTGAAATTTCTTGGAGGAAATAGGTCTTGTAAAACACTCTCTTGCTTTGTGAATGAATATAACTATCAGCATCTTGACACTGTTTGAAAAACACTCCTATAAAGACACGATAGATGGAAATAGAAAATAAAAGGAAAGGTTTGGTTGGTGGCTTTATAGAAAATGCTCAAGTCTATAAAGACCTCTGTTGTAAAAGCATCAAAGCCAAAAGCACCTACAAAACATTAGGAGTAGATGCAAATAACAATCAACCTAAATATTTCATTACATAATATAAATCACATATAAATCCAAGACTGCTTTGAATGCAGAAAAATGATGTGTAACATTTTTCTCATATAACCAGTTCAGACAACAGCAGAGTTAAAGCACATTTATATCCCCACAACTCTGCTGACTAGTATAGCATTTTTCATTTCCCCTGGATGGGAAGGAAAGTCTTTTGCTGACTGAAACACTATGCTCTGAATGAACAAAAAGTTTTGCACACAACCCTCCACCTTGTTAGTTTATACATAATAAGCTCCTGACATCACTGTATGTAGGTGGTTTACACCCTTTGGTTCAACACAGGAAGATTTTGTATCGTAACTGTTAGAAGGAACCAACAGTAGGTGATGTATAACATGAACATTAAATACCTGTCTGCAGAAATAAGCAAAATAAATGATCAGACTGAAAATCCTGTTCTACATTATTTCCTTTATCTGCTTGCTCAGCAACTGTAAAAAATATTAATATTTAAAAGAGGGATGCCCATTTCAGAATGTCTCTTATTCCCCTAGAAATGAACAAGACTAGTTACATCAGCTCATGTATTTGAATTCCCAGGTTATTAGTACATCCATTGAATATCTAACCCATTCCTGTCAGTGCAGTGTAAATCCACAAAAGATCAAGTTATTTGTATTTGATAGCTATTATTAAGCAGCCTAAAATAAATAAATTGATCATTTCTATTCAGTTCTAAATGGAAAGTGTCTATAACAGCAAAAGGGATATTTATTACTCAAAATTTATAGCTTCTGTTCCTCATTATATGACGTTTGAACAGGAAATCTCATCTTTTACCAGCAGATGGAGACAGGAAAAATCAGAGTTATATTAAAGCAGATACACACCAGAACCATTTCCAGCTGACAAGTCCTCCCTCTGGAAACTTTAGAGCAACAAACCCTACAAGGACTAAACAAATAAGCTAGGATATGGCAGCAATAAGACAAAGTAATTGCAAACATAGATCACGAAAATAAAGGGTATAAAGTGAAGTAAAATAGCAAATTAATTTGCCATTTGAGATGAGAGACTAAAACTAAACAACAGACACGAAGTTTTGGGATATTATGAAACCTGTAGGTGATAAAAAGTCCTCTCACTCCCTCGATAGGTGACTTCAAGACACCCAATAAACAGCATGAGAAACCAAATCAATAATGAGCAGAAGTCTCTTTCTCCATTATGTCTTGAACTAGTCCAGATGATGGGAAAGCACCAAAGCCAAATCTCTGACCATAAACAGGAAGGTGTGAATGCTGATTGCCATGTAAGATTCCACTCAAAAGGGCTATCCTATTGAACCCTGTCAGGTGAGGCCATCATCTGGTGTGATTCACTAGCTCTATTACATTAAGCTCTATCAGATATTGCCAAACTGAAAAGGGAAGGTTTGTCACTTTTCTTTCCTTGAAGTGTAGTAAAATGGGCCTGGAGATTATCTCATGATAGACAAGTACATTCAAAGGTATCTTCAGAGGTCCCTTTGGCATGAACAGGCTAGTAATCTGACCAGTGGTCTCTCAGATAAATATTAAAGCTCTTTCCATACTGAAGAAGGAGATAAACTTTGCTTTTTCATCTTTCTTCGGAAGCGTGGATGCCTGGCAACAGGCAGAAACTGATGCAAAGCAAGTTCCACCTGAATATGAGGAAGAACTTCCTTATTGTGCTGGTGACTGCACACTGGAACAGATTGTCCAGAAACATTATGGATTTGCCCTTACTGGAGGTACTCAAGAACTGTCTGGATGCAACCCTGTGCCATGTGCCCTAGGACGGCCCTGCTTGAGCAGGGAGGTTGGGACAGATGACCCACTGTGGTCCCACACATCCTGTGACTCTGCGATAGGCAGATCTGTCATCAACGGTGTCAGTGCATGAGAAGAGATTTGAAATGAAACATGGAACGAGTCTACTGACTCTCGTCTCTCCTACTGAAAACAAGCATGGACATGGGAAGCAAGAGGCAATTCCAAAAAAACGCCTCAAGATCAACTGCACTCACAGCCCTGCAGGAATAGCAGAGAAGAACCTGATGAGGAATGCAGGACAGGCAGAGCCCTGGTTGCAGTTTACTCTTCATAGTTAAGAGTCACTTCTTAATTGAGGTCTGAATCCTCTTTTCCCCCAATGCACTAACACCTGATTATTTTTCCCTCAGGTGTTCAAACATTTACACAACCATTCTGAATAAAAGTGGGTCACAAGGCAGGTCACACCACTATTTGTGAAGTTTGTTGCTGCAGGCTAACCAAACACCATGAGCTGTATCTCCATGAGCAGTAGGATGCCACAGGAGCAGCAGATCTGTAGAGCAAAGTGGTTGATACCAAAGGAGATGATGCCACACTGTAAGTATTTCAGGATATCTCTAACCTGGTCCCCTGCAATGGACATCCACTTCTGGTTGCAAACCAGTAGGTGCATACTTGCAACAAACAGCAGTTTTCTTTCACTGAAAGCAATCTGGTTCACACACTGGAAAAATACTGCAGTATGAAGCGCAGTCCAGCGAGCATGGTCAGCTTGTTCCAAAGACATATTCATTTCCCAAACTAAAATGCCAGCACAGATGCAGCCATGGCTTCCTTAGTAAGACAAGAAGATAGGATTTTTCATACACACACACACTGTGGTGAACATTACCCAAACCGATGAGGAAGACACTTATATTTGTAGCTCAGGGACACACGTGGCCCTGGTGTGACCGGAGAGAGCAGAAAGAAGCTACACACCTATTCTGATGCAGGGACTCTATTTGCCACATTACTCCCACTACCTGCCTCCCTCTTCAGCAAATTCCTGCCCACTTAGCCTGTTACAACAGATGATGCTTTCATCATTAGATGCAGTCTGATTTCAGCTGGCCTTTTTCCCTCTTCTTTATTTTTTGTCTGAGAAAGCAAATTAATGCTGTATTCTGTCTACAGATGTTTGATGAGTTAGTGAATTCAGTACAGGAAAAACTAACCCAGACACTACATGCATCATATTCAGTGGAATGTATGGAACAATTTCAAAAAAACCAAAGCTGAAATTGGACACAGAGAGAGGAAGAGTACATATAATATCAGTTTCCACTTAAAAGATGAAATATTTTGGTCAATTTCTTATAACAACAATGAAAAAAAGAATTTTGCAAATTGAAAAAAAAGTATGGAATTACGTCTTTTTATTAAAATGAACTTAACTATAATTTACCAATTAATTCTTCATTTTCAAACATCATCTCAAAAATAATTTATTATCTTAGAAAATTTCAAAAGAGTTTGTTCTGAAGTTTATATTTTAAAAGAGAAGCACTAACTATTTCTTTTTTAAAAACTAGATTGTATTATTTCCTTCTCCCTGAAGAATTCTGTCTCTTTTCTAATGGGCTAGTTATCTATTAGAAAGAATTAAGTTTTGACTTTGAAGTCTAGTTATTTTGAAAATGCCCACTAGAGTTCTGGAAACACCCAGCACACTTCACTTGCCCACTTCAAACTCACTGTTTGGTAAGCAGCTGAGAGCTAATAAATCTTGGACACCAAGGACAACTGAACAGAGAAGGAGTGTAACAGTCAAAATTAACTGAAGCTTTTTATTTAAGTTCACTTTCATGACCCAAGTTTTAATGTCTGTATTCCTTCTTGATAACTCATTAGAGGAGTCATCTAGGTATGAGGAACTTCTACCAGAAGCTTAAAAAACTGTCAAGATTTCAGTTCCACCATGAAAAGGGATGAAAGTGTGTGAAAATTCATCCCATTAAAGGAACTTGTCATTCTGAACATTTACTGAAAGTAAAACTGAGCATAGAGGTAAATATTAAGATACTTGCAAGACTTCTCCCAACTAAGAACCAAGGTTCAAAAAAGAATTTCTGAGACTGGAGGTAATCTCTGTGTGTAGAGATTTGTTCAGCTGTTCAAAGAACTGTCAACAGACCATCAGGCTAAGTCAAAAAATAAGAACGATAACAACTCAGTAAAGCACAAGTGTCCAGTAGGTGTACAAATGCTGAAATGACATTCCCTTTTCCATGCCTTTCTACTCTTCATATATTTTATCTGATAATTGTATCTGCCAACCTGTACACAGTTACTCCCAAGACTCTTCTGGAGAAGACTGCAATACCAAGCTAAATGCTTGGTGGGGGAACTGCCCTTCAATCTCACAGCTAATCTGGAAGGGACAGCTACTTCTGGTGAGTTTTAAAGGGAAGGGACTTCAGCTCCCCACTCTGACAGCTCAGCACACTGTGCATTAATTTCCATGAAACTTTGTTTTTAGAACTTAAGAGCAATTACAATACATACAAAACTTAGTTTTACTTTAGTCATACAGTAGACAGCTCTCTGTCAAGCATGAAAAGATTTGGTTTTCCTGAATAAGAGTATAACAAAAAACAACTAATTCTCTTCAAATATTTTTGACTGTAGGGGATTTCAGAATGGATGGGTCTGAATCCTAGAGTGAGACTGTTTAGTATGTTTTGGGTTTTTTCCTAAATTATAATATTTAGAATTGTCATCAGCTCAGCAAAATGTAATGGGCAAACCACTGATTAAATGTTAGCTCTTAACATCCCTGTCATGTTCCAAAAATGAGCCATTACACAATTATATTTCAAAGTGTGCTATACTTTACAGGTATTCAAGCACTAGGGGAATGCAATGTAGATCTATAATGCCACCTTTTTTCAGACTGATGAAATGCAACTACTGTACACTAAAAGTAACCTAACACTAAAGTGAAGCTTAAATAATAAGAATTCATTACCCCAAAGTGCTGCCCGTGAAATTCAAAGTGCATTTTAAAATGGTATTCCAAATACCTGTGATGCAAGGGTGTTCACAGAGGAAGCTTTTCCAACAAATAGTGTGATACACAAGTGCCAAATGTTATGCACTGCAATCAGGTGCAAAGAGGATACCACACCACAGCTCCACATTCCTCAGTGACAAAGCTTCTAAAAAAATATAAGTTGCTTCAAAACCCTAGTTAATTGGTAAAATACTCCAAAAAGTCAGAGGAAAAAGGATTAATCAGAGGAGTGTTAATGTGATATTATGGTTTGTGTCCAGATCTCTAGGTGCAACTCCAGTAAGGGCTTTTGTTCCTTAAAGTTGCTTCCTCCTTCTACCTGCTGCCTACTGTGAGGAACAGCCCTGGGGTGGGAGGGAGACGAAGTGTGTGACCTAATCTTTCCCATCAATGCTTCTGCAATAGCTGTTCACTTGCTTATACAAAATGAGTTCATGGTCTCAGCACAGCTCCCAGAGGACAGCTGTCTGCATCACCACAACCACTGCTACAACAGACCATTAGGTGCCATTAATTGGTAACCTCATTAGCATCATCAGCAAAGACACTGGGGATCAGATTTTAAGCTGTACTGGTGCTGTATAGGCAGCTTATGGTAGGCACAGATGAGAAAACATTAGTGGCTTTGAATGACCCATACAAAGCCTTGCTGCTCATCCTACTCAGGTGCTGGTTCAGCAACCTCACTTTCAAGACCAAGCACAGAATAATGACAACCGGACCCAGTTCCAGTGCTAAAGGGGACAGGAGTCTCCAGGGAACCCATGTCCCACACATGGCCTGGTTCTCTGATCATACATACTTCCCACACTGGAAAAACACCTGCTTGTTGCAGGAAGCATAGAGGTACTTTCCAGACTAAATATTCCTGGAGTACAAACTAACAGCCTCTAATGGAGACTCCTCTAGACTTCTGCAAGGACAAATGAGCAGGGACTATTAAGGGGCTCACTCTACCTGCACAGGTAATGTTACCTGACCAGGGATAGAGGCCACTGCCAACTCAGCAGGCATAGTAGTACGAGCAGAGCTCATGAATCGCTCAATTCCACCTGCATGTGGTTTTAGCAGCAGTGGTGTGACAGCCCTGATGACCTATGAACATTAGCAAAGTAAGAACTGTAGGGATTAGGGCCTGTTCTCAAATGAAGCAACAGAGCACCCAGAAAAATAGGGCAAAACATTTCAATACACAATCTCTCCACCAGCTCTGAAACAGAAGCAGCAAATGTCATGTCAGATATTGGCAATAAGCTTTTGGCATAGCCAGCAATGCCATGAGCCAAATATCTAACCATGTTCTTCAGGAAAATTCATCATAGAGGGGTGCAAAAGCTATTGCCCTCAAAATACACTAAAAAAACCGGAAGTTTTTTTATCCTCTCTCAGACCTGAGGGAGGGCTTCTGCACTCAAAAGTATCACAAAACTAAATTAATTGGCTTCTTTTTATATTAGCTTTGTTAATATTTGTGTGTAGGTGGACAGGTCAGGTTTAACAAAATGAAATTACCTCAACAGACTAATGTGGGGCTCTTTAATAACTTATTCATTGACTCTGTCTTTAATTAAATTACATTTCCCTAATTCTATGCTTTTTTCCACCTCTCTTTCCTGGGTCATCTAGGCAAGAACAAGTACCAGATGCAAAAACCCTGTGTTTCTGTGAGGAAGCACTGTTGGAGATAGTCAGATCATTTACACCAATTTTTTCTCCTTTTCTTCCTCCTCTCTTCCTCAACCATAAACAAAGTCCACAGCATGAAGAGGCCAATCCTTGCCAGCAGAACCAAGTTTTGAAAAACACTGCTCCACCATATGTTCAGTCCTGACCAGCGTGATCGTTAGGAGGCTGACATCTGCAGATGGGGAGTTCATACCACCATGCAGCACAAACATGCTGCTACTGTACACTGAAGTCAATATTAGCCAGACTTTGCTTAGGAGAAATTTAAAGCACTGATCCAGTTTCACCTTGCCAACTAATTTTTGCTGCAGTGATGTAAATGAAATGAATAGCATCTCAGAGAAAAATGGTAGTGGTGAGTGAAAAAAGGAGCCTTTACAAATCTTACTGGCAATCTCCTTTAGAAGGAAAATTCTTCAGTATCAAATATTACACTGAACCTGTTTGTGTGATAGAAAACACTTGCTAATGTTACATACGATGAACCTTCAAGAAAGCCCACTCTACCTGGCCGGTAGGGTTATGCACTAAGAGAATACAACCATCTCAAACAGACTCCTGAATTTCTTTGAAGACTCAGTAGACTCAGTTTTTCCCTAAATAAGCTGTATCAACCTTGCAATAAGCAGTGTAAGAACCCAAGTATTTCTTGCCTTCCTTAACGCCCTTCTGAAAGCAGTGAGAATACTCTGCTTAAATGTTTGTGGGAATGACATTGATTCTTCTTACAGAAGCAGTAAGATAAAATGCGCTTTCCACGCTACTTTTTCTCCCCCTTGCTCCCCTCTCAGTCCATCTGCAGCTCCTCATGCAGTCCAAACACTTTTTCCAGGGTTTAAGCAGATTTATGGTTAGCAATTTCCACCGGGACTGTGTGCATGTTCTCTCAGGCATGTTCAGGCACCACCACTCATCAGAGGGCTGGCAATCAAAATCTGTGTCTGTTCTGCCACTAGCAATGAAATTCAGTGGGTTCATGTTTGTTGTGTCCCTCGTTCAGACCTTTACTGCACAGCAGTCCCCTTCTTCAAAAGCCTATACCTAAAAGGTATGTCTCTGTGTGAATTTTCTTTAAAATGTTCTGCAGTCTATTATGCACATCTATCACAGATTATTAAATGGGAGAGTGAATGGAACTACTCTATTACATGGCTCTGAAACTGAAATGGGTGTAGATGTCTGGACTGTAAATTCCTAGTAGATAGGAGTTAGATCTTCAGTTCCATACATTTCACTCAGAACTTTCCCTGCATCAAATCTGGAGCAGGCCCTGAGAAGCAAGCAGTTCAAAACAATGATGAGTGCAACACTGACTGCAAATGCTGTTTTACTGGGTAAATTCAGCTTCCTAATTGTTATAAGTATCAGCCACCTAGTTTTTTTTAGTGTAGATAAGAGGCACACCCCAGTTCTGATCACTAATGATGCTGTCTACCATCTCTTTTCTTTTTTAACAGACTTAAAGGAACATTCAACTAATAAAAGGAAAACATTGTTTCCTCAACAGTACTGCAAAAACAGGTATTTTGAGTAAGTAGGTAACCAGATTTGCTCAACATCTGATGCAGAATAGAAGACAGGAAATCAGAGTATTTTTAAGTTGAGGACTCCCTATTAACCAAACATTTGCGAGTCTCTGCCTTAATCTAGGCACGTCTATGAATTTACTACCATACACTATTGCTTCACACACTGATATTAGTATACATATATGTGGTAACCCATATGCTTCCTTCCCCTTAAGTGGGTCGTCACAATACAACACAGTTGATGAAAGAAAAGCAAAGATGCAGATGAAATAGTCTTGCCCTGTCTAATTAAAGTTCATGCTTGTTTTCTCATACCTATAACAGTTAATATGCAAACTGTATGAAGCTTTGTCGTTATTAGTACAATTCTGTGCTCAAAATATGAACCAAGCACTATATTAACAATTTTGTGTGAGTATATATCCTTACTTGCACTTTCTCTCTTTTATATAAAGAGAAAAGGTTTTTTAATTTCTCAGATGTTTACAAGAACAGGAAAAAAACTTGAAACAAAGAATTAGAATTCAATGATGTATTCAATACACTATAATGACTCTATTATTAATCAGATTCACCTAAATTTGCTGCTCTGTTTCCCTCTGTGCTCTGTGTTTGAATGGCAAAACCATAATTCATCAGCGTTAAATGACCTGCCCATTTTCCCACTCCTCTGTGTAGAGTGTCTGTATTAAGTTATTGGGACACAGCACCCAGATATCTTCAGTAATGACAATAATGTTTCTCGTCCTCTCATGACATACACATGATGTGTACAGCTTGACTGATGGATAGGGCCATCCAACCCAGAGCCAGTTGTAATTGACGGTTTAGCTTGCAATGTGATATGGGATCTCTTGAGATGAATAGTACTATACAAACTCAGGGACAGATGAAAGTAAAATCAAATGCTCACTTAGTCCATTCCCTGACAGAAAAGGGACTGTCTTCTGTCATTCATGATGTACTTTCTTGTCGTGTCTTAAATGACTCATCTGAGGTAGGTTTCATCACGGCCTCTGAAAGACTGTTTTACAGACTAGTAGAGGAAAATACAGAAACTTCGGCTGAGCCCATGCCAATAGCCTGCTACAAAAGGTTTGCAGACTGCTGTGCTGCTATTCTTAGTTATGTGCACTTGGAAGACAGACATGACACTAACCCCCTCTAGGACTCATTTGGGGAATAAAGTTTGTCTGCCATCCTAGATCATATCTGCTGAGGAGTTAGCAAGGGCCTCTCGGTGGCAGTGAGAAATAAGTGATCACCTCCCTAAGGCTTTGCCATGTCACTGCCTTGTTTCCAGCATACCTCTCAATTCCTCTTCTGCTCCTGCCAAAACCAGCTTCCCTCGCAAGGGGTCCAGAACATTCTTTCTTCACAAATAATAGCATAATTTAAAATCCCATTAAAATCACTCACATTGATTTCAGCAAACTATGGCTCAATCTCCCAAATTGTCCTATTCTCTCCAAAATTATTCACTGGCTGCAAAGAACTAGGGACACACCATTATTAGTTTTAGCTCCTCCTCAAATATAGAAATCATTGTTTCACATACACATCAGAGATGGCTAAGGGTATAAAGCTTCAAATTTATCTTACAAGGAAAGGCAACATCTGTTCTTATCTTGCTAACAACGTGAACAGCAATGTTTTGACTCTGCTGAACAAATCATTACAAGGACTGAATTTTCAAATGCAGTATTTTGTCCTTTCTGCAACAACTCAACATGAAACTGCATCTTCTAATACACTGCTGTGCCTACAGGAGGCTGCAACTTGCTTGGCTAAAACTTTCACTTTTTCTTTACATCAGGCTTGGTTTTTCCTGGACCACATTTCCCAAGACACACTGGAGAAGGAGATCATGTGTTTGGTGAAACATTCAGCCAAATCAAGGACATCAGTGTAGTAGAAATTCTTGTGTCACATCTCTCGCTTTGTAAATGCATTGCATCTCCTCCTTTGATTGTACTTTATAGCAATCCCTCTCTCCAAAAAACTGCACTAACAGAGAGAGTCAGCTGTGGGGACTCACTATGTACTTTATCTACACCATTTAAGCCTTGTCTGCTCTAAGGGAAACATTATTACTTTATTGATGAATCACACCTGCTACCCAAACCCCACACAAGGCCAGTTCTCCCTCACTAGGGGAACTCTAAATTCAAAATCATACCTCTACAACTACAAATCAGCATGGATCACCAAGAAGACTTTAAAAGACTATGCAGGCAAGCCCCATCCTGTTCTGAGCAAATAGCCTATCACAGTACTCTATTTTGTGTGCTATAGTCTTTCAAAGGAAGTGATACAGTAATTTCCCATCAAATCAAATCATTTCTAGCATAACTTTTCATTGGGGGTATTCTGCACTTATCCCAGCATTTGCTTTCTGGGGAGACATCAGGCATGGCTGCATGTCTGGTAAGTACGTGTGCTCGTTTTTCATGTATGGGTGTGTGTGAAATTAAATCCAATTGGATTCAACAATATTTTACTGGCCTGGCAAGCTGGCTGAGCATTGCCTACAAAAAACGAACAGATCGCTGAGGTAGCTGTCACCAGCTGGTACAATGCATTTAGGCTGGGGTTTAATTCTCTATCTGGTGGTTTATCCCATCTATCTGTTCTCCACTGCAGCCCATTTCCCATACTGTTCAGTCATTTTTAACAGTAACCTGCCATCTGAGAGTACTTCACAACACAATGCCATCATTATGCTCTCCTCCAGGGGTCAGGAATACTTTTTTCCCCAGGTTTTCTAACAAATATATTTTATGGTTTCTCATGATACCCAAAAAAAGTCTTTTTGTATATTCCTCAGATTTTGGATGTTGATGCACAAAGCATTGCTCCATTTCATTTTTTTCTACTATATTTTCTGTTCAGGTGCTCCTATTTTTTCCTCCCCCTCCCCCCTTTTTTTGTCTCCTTGTTTGTCCTCATGGCTAACAGACATTCCTTCTCCATTTAGTGTGTGTTTCAGCCTACATAGTCACTGGAATAAAAAAATCTATTAAGACAACAGTATCCACTCTAATATCCTCTTGTTCGCTTTCATACTTCCCAGACCTCAGTTACACAGAGTATCATGAGTTACAGAGACAGAATCATAGAACCAGAGAACAATTTGGGTGGGAAGGGACCTTAAAGACCATTTAGTTTCAAATCCCCTGCCATGGACAGGGACACTTTGTACTAGATCAGGTTGCTCAAAGCCTCATCCAGCCTGGCCCTGAACACTCTAGGCATGGTGCATCCACAGCTTCTCTGGGCAACCCGTTCCAGTGCCTCACTAACCTCATTGTACAAAAACTCTTCCTTATATCCAATCTAAATCCACCACTTTCAAATGATTGCTCCTTTTTCTGTCACTACAGGCCTTGGTGAAAAGTCTCTCTGTCTTTTCTGTAAGTGCCCTTCAAGTCCTGAAAGGCTACAACAAGGTCTGCTTGGAGTCTTCTCTTCTCCAGGCTGAACAACACCTCTCAGCCTGATCCTCTTGTTCGCTTTCATACTTCCCAGACCTCAGTTACACAGAGTATCATGAGTTACAGAGACAGAATCATAGAACCAGAGAACAATTTGGGTGGGAAGGGACCTTAAAGACCATTTAGTTTCAAATCCCCTGCCATGGACAGGGACACTTTGTACTAGATCAGGTTGCTCAAAGCCTCATCCAGCCTGGCCCTGAACACTCTAGGCATGGTGCATCCACAGCTTCTCTGGGCAACCCGTTCCAGTGCCTCACTAACCTCATTGTACAAAAACTCTTCCTTATATCCAATCTAAATCCACCACTTTCAAATGATTGCTCCTTTTTCTGTCACTACAGGCCTTGGTGAAAAGTCTCTCTGTCTTTTCTGTAAGTGCCCTTCAAGTCCTGAAAGGCTACAACAAGGTCTGCTTGGAGTCTTCTCTTCTCCAGGCTGAACAACACCAACTATCTCAGCCTGTCTTCATAGCACAGTTACTCCATCCCTCTGATCATCTTCGTGGCCTCCTCTGGACCTGCTCTAACAGGTCCATGTCTTCTCTGTGCTGAGGATTCCAAAATAGGATGCAATACTCCAGGTGGGGTCTCATGAGAGCAGCACAGAGCAGGAGACTCGCCTCCCTCAACCTGCTGACCATGCTGCCTTTTATGGTGGTAGTGATTAGAAGGAACTATTACAATCAGCTCAACTGATGCTCAAGCTTGAGTATAACTCAAGCTATATAAATTCTCTGAATTAATTCTTGTGAGTTATTGATGCCGTAGTTACTGTAGCAATTTATTTTGAATTTTTGGTCCCACAGAAGTCAACCTATTACTATTACAAGGCCAAAAGGTTATAGCACTGAACTTGCTTTCACATCTGATCCTCCTGTGCTCCTGTGTTGCAGAAGAAGGAATGTCTCCTGGTAGTGATGGGACAGCACCTGGGAAATAGGGTCTTCAGCAAGCCATTGACTGGAGTGCTCTCCTTCTCCAGGTCTTGCTTTATGGTGCAGCATGCTTATGTAATTTTTTCATATTAAGCTTTACAATCTGATTTGCAAACTTCAGAAACTCAAGCTTCTAGACTCCCCTATTGTGAGGCTGAGCTTTATACAATTTAAGATGTATTCAGTGTTCCTATCTCTATAATTAAATTTGTCTGGTTTTGTTATTTTGAGCACCTTCTGAATTTTTTTCAAAGAGCTTACTAGGCACTATGTTGAAAGGATTGTGCTGAAATTATATCCTTGCTTTTCTCATATTTCATATTAATGGCCTTTGTTTTAAGGATAACTATTTAACTGATATTCGAATTAATGAAATAGGGTATGGAAAAACATTAAATTGGCCTGAAAAAATCTTATGATTTAGGAAAAAAACCCAAACTTTGTTTTGGTTTTTAAGTCTACAGGATCCACTGGGGCCATTTGCAGATTTTAAAGTGAAAGTTCTCAAACAGCAGCCTGCAAACCATTCGTGGTTTATAAATCAACAGTATCACTCTCTAAAACCTCACTGACCACCTGCATTTTATATGCTCATCAATCAAAAGGCTGATAATGAAATACCTGTGGTCCTTGAGAGATTTTGAGAACTGACAGGAGGTTGTTGCTAAGACTGACAATCTCTTCTGTACAGCTGTGGGGATTACTAAATTATTTTTGTCTGCGAATTTTTTTTTAACACAAAAGTAGAATTTTCATGAGCATTTGACTGAAGATGGGACTTTTAAAGGAAAAATTACAAACACCATGGGACTCACAATGAAATTGTAACACTTGATAATGCTCCATTTTTGAGCTATTTTAACATCTATAAAGAAAGCAAGCTTCCTGCTCTTTTTTGACATTACCATCTTTAGGCTACAGATACAGTTTTGTGGTTAGTTTTTCATAAAGGAATTCAATTTTTATTTTCATGTGTGATATTATTATTGGTCAAATATTTTACTATCTTTTTAGGTACCAGCTCTGTTCCATTAAAGACAATGGGAGTCCTGCAGCTGTACTCAATGACAGATTAATATTTCCATGTCAAGGATCCAAGATCATGTTTTCCTATCATAATTATATGCAAATGTTTTTTATTGCCTGTGACAGCCAGTTTAGTAGTTTGAGGGCCAAAAATGGAGCAACACTACTTTTCAACAATACCTATAACTGTATATTGTGCTATATCCATATAGTAACCTACACACAGTAAGAGAATATCAGGGATGGTAAGCAAGACATGTCTCAAGAGGAGGTGGGTTCTGGCAAAAGCAGAAAGCAAGGGTGAACACCAGCAGTGGCAGCGGCACAAGGTTTTATTTCCATTCCCTGCACCTCGAGTCGCACCAACCACGACACATCACTATTTACAGCAACCATTTGTGGCTGCCGTGACGATGGGCAGCCCTACGTCTGCCAGCAGGGTCTCATGTGGCATCATGTCATGGTACAGTGAGTTTACTTAAGAGACTCAGGGCTTGTTTCCAAAGTCAAGGGCTTTCCTAAGCCAAATCACTAGTTCCCAGAGGCCTGTGCAGTCCACGGGCTATACAGCCGCCGTGCAAGCGCAGTGCAGGCATCCAGGACAGCCCGGATGAAGCACTGCATACACACCAGCACACATCCACTGCCAGGAAGGGCAACAGAGACGGCGAAGGGCCTTGAGGGGAAGCCATATGAGGAGTGACTGAGGTCACTTTGTCTGTTCAGCCCAGAGAAGAGGAGACTGAGGGGAGGCCTCATAGCTGTATACAACTTCCTCACAAGGGCAAGCGGAGCGGCAGGCACTGATCTCTTCTCTCTGGCAACAGGATCAAGGGAATGGCCTGAAGTTGTGTCAGGGAGGTTTAGGTTGGATACCAGAAAAATGTTCTTCACCCAGAGATGGTTGGGCTCTGGAACAGGCTCTACAGGCAAGTGCTCACTGCACCAAGCCTGACAGAGTTCAAGAAACATTTGGACAATGCTCTCAGGCACACGGTGTGATTCTTGGGGATGCCCCGTGCAGGGCCAAGAAGTGGGCTTGATGATCCTTGTGGTCCCTTCCAATTCTGAATACTCTGGGACTCTGGGATCAGGGCTGGCTAGCACTGAAACCCACCCACAGCTCCCACACAGGCACTTGGACGGGGGAGAGCATCACCCACCCATCTCCCGCGCTGGCATTACCCACGGCGCTACGAGCGCCAGCAGTACCCAGCGCTGCG